>NW_026294778.1:12500-240000 GCF_026119805.1 Tympanuchus pallidicinctus
ATATGGCTCTTTCTGCCAGAAATCCCTGTTTCTCCCCTTAAAATGGCTTTTTGTGCTAGAAATCCCTGGTTTTCCCCTTAAATCTGGGATTTTTCCCAGAAATATGCCTTTTTCTGCTAGAAATCCTTATTTCTCCCCTTCAACCTGGGTTTTTCTCACAGAAATCCCTGTTTTTCCCCTTAAATCTGGCTTTTTTCTGCCAGAAATCCCTGTTTTTCCCTTAAATATGGGGTTTTTCACCTGAAATTGGGGTTTTTTTTTTCATAGAAATCCCTGTTTTCCCCCTTAAATATGGCTTTTTCTGCTAGAAATCCTTCTTTTACCCATTAAATACGGGGCATTTCCCCTTAAATCTGGCTTTTTCTGCTAAAAATTGATTTTTCCCATTAAATCTGTGGTCTTTCCCTTTCAATATGGCTCTTTCTGCCAGAAATCCCTGTTTTTCCCCTTAAACATGGCTTGTTTTCTATTACTGAGTGTGCTGCCTTGTCTCGGAGCCATCTACAACTATCTGTGCCCGTGACACAGGACAGCAGGCCTGCAGTCCTTCTGGCCAAAAATAAAGATATGAATGATAATATGAACGATAATAATAACAACAACAATAATAAATCAGCAGCAAGGATCTTAGGAGGAAATGCAATTTTACTACATATGGTATTGGAATGCAGGATAAAAGATGACACAATATTATAAACTACAATTGAAATTTAGGGTAATAAATGATATCAAATGAGAGAGCGAGCGTCTGAAAGCAAAAGCCTTGCTTTGAACTGCAGGCGCACGGCTGGGGAGCGAAGCCACGCACTGCAGGGCAGCGAGCAAGGGAGAGATCCTGGGACTTCCTGCCATGGCTGATCTTCCCCTCTGAACTCAGAGTCCTCTGGGTCTGCAGTTCTTCTCTGCTGAGAGCCAGGCATCCAGAAAGTTGTCCGTCCACAGACCTGCAGTATTGACTCCTTAATTCCCTGTGCTTTACATGATGTTACGATGTGGAGTGCCAATAACAAGGATGGTCAAACCATGGCACCAGATGGGGCGTTTGCAGCTTTGCTCGGCACACACAATCTGCTAGGACAAACAATGCTGCAGGAATCAGTCTGGTGATGAATTCATCTGACTTCAAAGTACGTTGTGCAGAGATGACCCTGTTGTCTATCAGGAGCTGCCAATGCAGAGACCTGAGGACATCCCCAGGGAGAGCAGCGAGGAAGAGAAAATGCCATCTTCTGCTGGAGAGCTGGGCCGGGCTGCTGGGACACAGGGAGCTCATAAAAGCGGGCAGTGCTGCAGAGAGACGGCTGTGCCCAGGAGCAGCTCTTGTGCACAGCACAGCCTGCAGGTGACAGGAGGAGAGCAGAGCAAGGAGAGAGAGCTTGTAGGATGTGTATGGTGTGAGCAGGCTGTGAGCTCACTGGAGGAGCATCGCTGGCAGCCTCTGACAAGGTCAGTCTCACTGCAGGCTGTGACTCTGCCGCCTGCCAGGCTCGGTGCTCAGCCTGCCTGGGGAGCTGCCCAGGGCGCTGCGGGGAGATGTGTGGGGGGAAGGAGCCCCTCGGCAGGGCAGGGCAGGGCAGGGCAGGAGCCTTCTGCTGCTGGGGGCATGGGGATCACAGCTTCAGCGCTGCCAGAGTGTCTCCAAGGGCACTTTGCAAGAGGAGAGACAAGGCGGGGATTTTCCCATACCTGTCCTTAGGGAAGGAGGATGAGTTGGAGGCAGAGATCTGAAAGGAGATGTGAAATATGAACGCAGCTATAAGAGTCCTGAACTGGACGTTTCTCAGGCTGCAGTTACGCGCACAAACTCCTCATGTGCTTTCAGCCCCTCTTCTCCCAAAGGATTGCACCAGCTGAAATTTCCATGCTTCTCTGCAGACATGAATAATGCACTTGTCCAGCAAACAGGCAGCTTTCTCTAGTAGAAATTCAAGTGCACAGAGGTAGGAATGGGCACTCTGAGTGCAGACAGACGAAAGATACAAGGAATGGAAATATGTCATAGGAAGAAAGCATCCAGGAGGCTGGGATATGGTTAGGCAATGAGAGGAAAGCAAGAGCTCCTTCATCTTCAACTTCTCAAGGGATGGTGAAGCTCATGTAAATTCAAGTTATGGAGTTAAATGAACCCTGTCCTAAGAGAAAGAAACACTGTTATAGTATAGGGGTGGAGTATCTCTGAAAAAGCTCTTGACTCGTCATTATCTTCTGCACTCTGCACAGGGCTCCATTACCAAGAACTGCAGATGCCCAACAGCAGCTCCATCAGGCAGTTCCTCCTCCTGGCGCTGGCAGACACGCGGCAGCTGCAGCTCCTGCACTTCTGGCTCTTGCTGGGCATCTACCTGGCTGCCCTCCTGGGCAACGGCCTCATCAGCACAGCCGCAGCCTGCCACCACCGCCTGCACACCCCCATGCACTTCTTCCTGCTCAACCTCGCCCTCCTCGACCTGGGCTGCATCTCCACCGCTCTCCCCAAAGCCGTGGCCGATGCCCCCTGGGACACCAGGCACATCTCCTACGCTGGATGTGTTGCCCAGACCTTTCTGTTTGTCTTTCTGATGTCAGCAGAGTATTGCATCCTCACCATCATGTCCTATGACCGCTACGTTGCCATCTGCAAGCCCCTGCACTACGGGACCTTGATGGACAGCAGAGCTTGTGCCACCATGGCAGCAGCTGCCTGGGCCACTGGGCTTCTCTATTCCCTTCTGCACACTGTTAACACATTTTCTCTGCCTCTCTGCCATGGCAATGCTGTGGATCAGTTCTGCTGTGAAATCCCCCACATCCTCAGGCTCTCCTGCTCTGAATCAGACTACCTCAGGGAAATTGGTTTCATTGTGTTTACTCTTCTTGCCGTATTTGCGTGTTTTGTTTTCATTGTTGTGTCCTATGTGCAGATCTTCAGGGCCGTGCTGAGGATGCCCTCTGAGCAGGGACGGCACAAAGCCTTCTCCACGTGCCTCCCTCACCTGGCTGTGCTCTCCCTGTTTCTCAGCACTGACTTTTTGGCCTACATGAAGCCCCCATCCATCTCCTCCCCATCCCTGGACCTGCTGGTTTCATTTCTCTACTCGGTGGTGCCTCCATCATTAAACCCCCTCATCTACAGCATGAGGAACCAGGAGCTCAAGGATGCAGTGAGGAAAATGTCATGGACAAATTTCAGCAGGGTCGTCTTCTCATCTGTCTCAACAAATGACTCAGTTTTTTCTGAAACATGCCTATGTTGTCTTAGAAATATTGAATGGCCTGTGCTGAAAAGGACTATAAAGATCATCGAGTTTCAACCCCACTGTTACAGGCAGGGTCACCAACCAGCAGAGCAGGCTGCCCAGAGCCTCTCATTTCCAGCCTGGCCTTGAAAGCCTCCAGGGATGAGGTGTTGACAGGAGCTGCGGGAGACAAGCGTCACGCTATCATGGTCAGCAAGTCACGTTTATTGATTACCAAAGATCCTCTTTTATACAGGTCTTAATGATCCTCATACATAGTGCAAAAGCGAGCTCGTCATTGGTGCTCAAAGCTGAATGCCAATCCCTGCCATCTTATGCCTGTTCTTCATTCCTTAGATATTGCTTCTGTTTCTCTGTATCCACCATGTCCTGTGTCCTTGCTGCGGTAACAATTTAGACAAGCTGGGTTCTGTAACCCTGCAGCTCGTGATCAGTGAGCGGCACCCTGCTTGTGTGCCCTTTGTCACGGAGCCATTCCTCCACAATTCCCCCGTTTTCTTTAGAAGCAATCAATGAAACACTGGTCCTAGAATCAACGATACGCATGAGGGCATTTTGCAAGCATTTGAAAATACAAGGGAGTAACAATACCACGGCCAATACCATCAGGTGTTGTAAGAGGGAGGTTAGGCAGGGCCCCAAGCCCAGGCCTTTCAGCCAATCGTCAAGGCCAAAGCCAGAATTAACCTGCAGATGGCTTGTTAGCTCATGTAGCTATTGTATTTGCTGATGTATGGATG
The DNA here is from genome assembly GCF_026119805.1 of Tympanuchus pallidicinctus. Taxonomy (NCBI): domain Eukaryota; kingdom Metazoa; phylum Chordata; class Aves; order Galliformes; family Phasianidae; genus Tympanuchus; species Tympanuchus pallidicinctus. Next base: position 16,477 of record NW_026294778.1, read on the forward strand.
TCGAATGATCAGATAGGTTCATACAACACATACCCTCAAAGTCCTCACACCCGTGCCCCTGTGCTAGAAGCAGAAAATCTATTGCTGCTCTATTTTGAAGCGTGGCATGCCGTACTGAATCCACATCCATTAACAACTGAGATAGTGCTTCTGAGGTGGCATTTGTTTGCTTGGCGAGCCAGCAGCCTAGCTTATTAAGGCTGGATAGAGCTTTAGCAATAGCCACCCCAGGCGCTAGTAGGGAGGAGAAAAACCTTCCTTCTAAATTCCAGAAATTAAGGTTGTCATCGCAATCCTTTGCAAACGCATGAGCAACCCGCTTAACCCTAGAGAAGCCCTTTGAGTAGCTTCTATAGGCTTGCAGAGTCATAGATGTATCGGGTGTTAACAATGTGAGGCGACCTAGGGTGCATGGACCCCCTTCGATCTTGGAGGGTACAGCCGGCCAAGCCCGATCACCACAGATCAGGAATATGCCGTAGGGTGATGCTACAGGGCTATTGGATGATCGGGAGACATTATTACTTGTGTAGTTGCACCATGCCGATGTATTCCTGTACACCGGAATGCTGGAGTTGACGCTTATAGGGTATGACTGGTTTGCCTGTCTACCTGTAGGACCGGCCCGATACACACTGGTCCAGTTAAAGAAAACGCACCAGTCAGCCCGAATCGAACCCCAAATTTCCAACTCTTGGGGTTCTAGGGGAGATGACGGGAAATACGGTACCTGGGAATCCCAATTATCTGCATAATGCTGGGTGCTGTTTGGCTGACAGGACGTAGCCTTGTGTGGGCAAGGGGGGTTAGGGTTAGGGTTAGGGTTAGGGTTAGGGTTAGGGTTAGGGTTAGGGTAGGGTTAGGGTTAGGGTAGGGTAAGGGTTAGGGTTAGGGTTAGGGTTAGGTTTAGGGTTAGGGTTAGGGTTAGGGTTAGGGTTAGGGTTAGGGTTAGGGTTAGGGTTAGGGTTAGGGTTAGGGTTAGGGTAGGGTTAGGGTTAGGGTTAGGGTTAGGGTTAGGGTTAGGGTTAGGGTTAGGGTTAGGGTTAGGGTTAGGGTTAGGGTAGGGTTAGGGTTAGGGTTAGGGTTAGGGTTAGGGTTAGGGTTAGGGTTAGGGTTAGGGTTAGGGTTAGGGTTAGGGTTAGGGTTAGGGTTAGGGTTAGGGTTAGGGGGCTCGTCTAACGGGATACCCACCAGGCAGGTAGAAAAGGGATTCCCGGGGGTTGGTAAGGCTAGACAAATGGCGTCCTGGCCAGTCTTATTAGCCAGGGTAACCCAAATATTCTCCTTGGGCTGGAATGGAGCCCACATGGCATAGCTTAATAATGGCCATACCAACAGGGCTAGGCAGCTGGGGCCCGTCGGCCCTGGGGACATTGATAATTGATAATTCGGGACCTTCTAACAACCAAAGCTGGACTGGCAAGATGGGTCAGGTGCCAGGCGGAATGGCCTGGAGTTCCCGGGTCCAGGCCCTCGTCTTCCGCGTTCATAGACCACCACGTCCACGAACAATGACGACACCACAATGCGTGGTGGGGGTGCCAGAAGTGATCTTGAGGGAGCCAGGCCAAGGCACCGCAGCCGCCACAGATGAATTGAATCCGGGAGCTATGAAGCAGGCTATTACAGCCCCAGCTCCCCGACTTGGTTGGAATAGGACCCCGCAGTTGACCTACTGCCCACGCCGACTCGCGGTATGGGCAGTAGAGTTCAGAAAACGGTTCACGCAGATGTTCTTTGATGGACAGCCAGACCGAAAGTACGAGCGAAAGGTGGGGGTCTTCCAGTAGCTGCAAGCAGCTTTCAACGTACGCGATCGTCGTCCTCTCCAGGGTGAGGTGACTCTGCGGGTCTTGTCCAGCGAGCAGGGATCCACTCTGAACCTGTAGGGCTGGAGACACACAAATAACCCCGCCCCCAAAACAAGACCTTTGCTGGGCCCTTCCAAAGTCCGGTTTTCAAGCACCGATACCTCACCCACACCTCTGCATCCGACTGTTTGGGCTGATCACAATCTAACCAACGATGTTTCTCAGCGGCAGGACTGTTGGTGGGCCCCATGATGCATAGATGGTTCAATACAAACAACACCTTCGACAGTCTCTCCTGTGGGTCTGATATTTCAAGGAATTTCTTAAGATACATCTTTACAGCGCTGTTTGCTCGCTCAACTATAGCCTGCCCTCGGGGGTTATGCGGAATGCCTGTGATGTGTTCAACACCCCACTGCTGTAAAAAATGTCGGACCCGCTGGCCCGTATAAGCAGGACCATTATCAGTCTTCAGCTGCTTACACGCACCCATAACTGCAAAACATACCGTTAGGTGACGAATCACACGCGTGCTTTTCTCACCCGCCTGAGCAGTTGCCCAGATAAAATTGCTATGGGTGTCAATAGTGACACGTACGTATTTCAACCTGCCAAAACTGTTTTCGTGCGTGACATCCATTTGCCGTATGTCATTTACGGTTAAACCCCGTGGGTTAACCCCGACACCCAGACCTACTCCCCCATTATGATTCGAGCAAACCGGGCAGCTCTTAACAGTGGCTGAGGCATCGGATTGAGAGATTTGGAACTGTCTTTGTAGCCCCCTAGAGTTCTGGTGAGAAATGGCATGTGCTTCCCTGGCCAGCGTAAAGGGTGACATAGGCACTGCAACCGACACTAATTGATCGGCCTTTTGGCTTCCCGCCCCCAGACCAGCATCTAATTTGTGGCTCCTAATATGAATGATGGCGTAGGGTGCAGTTCTGGCCATCAGCGCCCTCTTCAGTTGTAGCAGTAACTCATATAACCGTCGATTCTGGACCTCTCTGATGGTTGCATCTTCTATCCTTTTTACCACTCCTACCACGTACAGTGAGTCTGAGACTACATTTAGAGGTCCTGTGAAATTAGAAACGGCCCATATTACAGCCCAGAGTTCTAAGGTTTGCAGGCTGTCTTCGGAGGCCGCTTCAAAGCAGCTGCTGTCGCCATTCTCCTTCCTTTTCCCAAACGACGGCCGCTTTTCTTGATTTCCTGCCCGCATCGGTGTAAGCGGTAACTGCTCCTGCGATGGGCTTCTCGCTGCGCAAAGGGATTGTCATCCAACTCCATTCACCCATCCATCAGAGCGCTTTTGGAGTTAGAGGACCCGTGTCTACAGTCGCTCCCGAAGCCAAGAGCGCTTCTGCTAGGACAGGGGAATTCAGAAGATACCAGTCTAATGTGGACTTTTCCACGGGGAGGTAGAAATTGTTCTTGGTTCAGTTCCGCTAATCTCTAAGATACGTAGAGTAACAACCGCTGCCAAGTTTTCAATTTCTGTACTTATTGTTTTCCGCTTCTGCAGTGGTGGGGAGAGCCACTCCAAGACCCTTTCCCCCGTTTTCTTTTGGTGTTGCGTAACGGCACCTAATAGATGATCTTTATTACACCAGACAGTGAGCGACAGTGGTTGCAAGGGATCTAGGCGGGAGACGAATCCAGAGGCAACCCGGTCGGCGATATGTGGCAGTGCGTCCTCTTGTTCTGCAGACAGCATTACTGGGGAGGAAGGGTGTCAACGGTTTATGGGCTGCTCCGGCCCAGTTCCGTGAGCAGCAGGGCGGAGGGATCTGCGGATCCGCGCCTCTGGAAAAGGGGAAGCAGGGGACCCCAAAATACTTGAAAAAACAACAGCACTGATCTGAGGTGGAACAAATGATTTTACTAAATATGGTATCAGTAAACTACAAAGAGAGAGAGAGAGAGTCTGTTTGAATTGTATAGACCTCACCACAATCCTGGGGTGAGAAGTGCAGTCCAGTTGAGTGACTGAAGTACAGATGGCGAAGTGCAGATGGCAAAACGCAGGCGGCGAAGCGCAGGCGGCGAAGCGCAGATAGCGAAGCGCAGACAGCGAAGCGCAGACAGCGAAGCGCAGACAGCAAAGCGCAGACAGCGAAGCGCAGACAGCGAAGCGCAGACAGCGAAGCGCAGACAACAAAGCGCAGACAGCGAAGCGCAGACAGCAAAGCGCAGACAGCAAAGCGCAGACAGCAAAGCGCAGACAGCGAAGCGCAGACAGCAAAGCGCAGACAGCAAAGCGCAGACAGCGAAGCGCAGACAGCAAAGCGCAGACAGCAAAGCGCAGACAGCAAAGCGCAGACAGCGAAGCGCAGACAGCAAAGCGCAGACAGCAAAGCGCAGACAGCGAAGCGCAGACAGCGAAGCGCAGACAGCAAAGCACAGACAGCGAAGCGCAGACAGCGAAGCGCAGACAGCGAAGCGCAGACAGCAAAGCACAGACAGCGAAGCGCAGGCAAAGAAGCGCAGACAGCGAAGCGCAGACAGCGAAGCGCAGACAGCAAAGCGCAGACAGCGAAGCGCAGACAGCGAAGCACAGACAGCGAAGCGCAGACAGCAAAGCGCAGACAGCAAAGCGCAGACAGCAAAGCGCAGGCAAAGAAGCGCAGACAGCAAAGCGCAGACAGCAAAGCGCAGACAGCGAAGCGCAGACAGCAAAGCGCAGACAGCAAAGCGCAGACAGCAAAGCGCAGGCAAAGAAGCGCAGACAGCAAAGCGCAGACAGCGAAGCGCAGACAGCGAAGCGCAGACAGCAAAGCGCAGACAGCAAAGCGCAGACAGCGAAGCGCAGACAGCAAAGCGCAGACAGCAAAGCGCAGACAGCGAAGCGCAGGCAAAGAAGCGCAGGCAAAGAAGCGCAGGCAAAGAAGAAAACTCAGGTGACCTTGCATGGAGTTCTATCCCCTTGCTGACCGCAAAGCCTCCTGGGGAAATGTAGTTCTTCTCCGACGGACGAACATTCGGCAGATATCAAACCCCACCCCCAGTGCATTACATGATGTTATGGTGTGGAATGCTGATGACCAAAAATCATAAAACCATGACAAAGGGTCTGTACCCTTCACTAAGGGGAGCAGTTTTTCCAGTAACGCGTTCGGTAGCCCCACTATCGGTTGAAGCCACTGGATGTCCCCCAAAAGCTTCTGGGCGTCATTGAGAGTTGAGATGGCTGATGTGATATTCAGTTTTTGAGGCCGTACCTGTCTATTGGTGATCTGCCAGCCCAGGTATTTCCAGGGGGCAGATCTTTGAATCTTTTCAGGGGCAATCACGAGGGAGTGAGAGGCCAGTAGGGCGCGAATATGATTGATTTGTGCATCCGTGAAGCACGCCTCTTGCGCCAACAGTACATCATCCATGTAATGATAGATGACAGTATCTGGCATCTCTTGGCTGCAGAGCGTTGTCCACGTATAGCTGACAAATAGTCGGCGAATTTCGCGTTCCCTGTGGTAATACTGTCCATTCAGAGCGTTTATCTGGCTCTCCCTTGTTGATTGCTGGTAATGTAGAAGCAAAGCGTTTCGTGTCGCATGGGTGCAAGGGAATGGTGAAGAAGCAGTCCTTTAAGTCAGTAATGAGGATGGGCCAATCGTCTGGAATCATTGCTGGATTTGGTAGACCTGGCTGAAGTGCTCCCATAGGTTCCATTTGATCGTTGACTGCTCGTAGATCGCGTAGGAGACGATATTTCCCAGATTTCTTTTTAATCACAAATATGGGGGTGTTCCAAGGGCTTGTGGACAACTTTAAATGTCCCTGGTTAAATTGCTGTTGTACTAATTGATGCGCTTGTTGGAGACTTTCCCTTTTTAGCGGCCACTGCTTAACCACTACTGGGGTATCTATCGTCCATGTCAGTGGTAGAGGGAAAGTCCAAGCAATGGCCATCAAGATAAAGGGTGGTCGTTGGTCAGCACAAGACCCAATTGTACCAGAATGTCTCGGCCAATAAGGCAGGCGACCGTAGGGGGGAGCTTGGTGATGGAAAACACGGCCGTAGCTCTTCTGCCTTCAATATCCACTGTAATAAGAGGGGTTTTATGAGCCAGCGTCATCCCTCCAATACCTGAAACTGTTGTAGTGGCAGGCTGTAGTGGCCACTCAGTTGGCCAACTCTCCGGAGCTATTATAGAGGTGTCCGCGCCAGTATCTAGTAATCCTAACAAAACCACTTTGCAGGACTGGAATATCAGCGTGCACTCCTTCCTTGGGCGGGTTGACAGATCCAGGGTTAAGAGGGTAAAGTCCTCCAGTAGATCCAAACCCCTTGTCAAGGCGAGGTTGTGACTTGAGAGGATTCAGATTCGCTGTAAATTGGGGTAAGGGTACCAACTGGGCAATTCGCTGACCTTTTAGAAGTTTTATTGGCGGATATGGTGTGTGGATCATTATCATAATTTCGCCTTGATAGTCTGCGTCAATTATTCCGGGTATAACAAATACTCCAATCATGCTTGCAGATGAGCGGCCTATTAAGAGTCCCCCCATAATTTGTCCATTTACGTTAACAGGGCCAAAGATGCCTGTGGGAACCTTGTGAGGCTGCGACGTCAATACGACCACATCTACTGAGGCTGCCAGGTCCAGGCCGAGGCTCCCCCTAGTGGCGGGCTGGGGTTGGAGCGTTGATTGTTGTTGCTCGGTGCCATGGCAGCGGCTATTTGTGTCTGGGCTTGAAGTTTCCTGTGCTTGAAGTTTCCCATGCGCCGCTTACACATGCTGGTATTGTGCGTAGTCGAGTGGCACTTTTTGCACCAGACTCCAGAAGCTTGACATTCCTTGCGAACACGTCCTTGGTTGCCACAGCGGTAGCAGCGTATGCAGGAATTGTTGGTTGACCGGGGGCTGAGAGCTGCCGCCTGGAGGGGCGCAAGAGCCGCCAACACTTGCGCTTGGGAGCTTTCAGAGTGTTTCTGCAAGAGTCGAGCCTGCTCCTTTATCCCCTCCCCTGGCCTCTCTATAGCACTAACCAGTAATGCCTGCGTGCCGGTGGGCGTTTGCTGCTTTCTCTAACAAATCGGGCAAGGATCAGTCACCCAGCATGGAATTCAATAATGTACGAGTAGTCGGACCGCCATTTTGTAGGATACACTGCTTAAGTAAAGGCCCTTGCATGTAATCTGGGACGCCTGCCTTCGTAATGGCGTCCATCAGCCTGTCCACGAACGCGCCTAAGGGTTCATCCCTATTCTGTTTAATTCCCATGTATATGGGCGTCCCACCTGGAGACTTAATTCACAGAATCACAGAATCACCTGGGTTGGAAGGGAGCTCAAGGATCACGCAGTTCCAACCCCCCTGCCCAGCAGGGCCACCAAACACACACAGTCACATCAGGTTGCCCAGGACCCCGTCCAAGCTGGCCTTGAACACGGCCAAGGACGGGGCATCCACAACCTCCCTGGGCAGCCCGTTCCAGGCCCTAACCGCTCTCCTTGGGAAGAGCTTCCCCCTCACATCCAACCTCAACCTTCCCTCCCTCAGCTTGGATGGGTTCCTATGGCTTCCTATGGGGCTCTGTGGGTTCCTATGGGGCTCTGTGGGCTCCTATGGGTTCCTATGGGGCTCTGTGGGTTCCTATGGGTTCCTATGGGTTCCTATGGGGCTCTATGGGTCCCCTTGGTTCCTATGGGTTCCCATGGGTTCCCATGGGTTCCCATGGGGCTCTATGGGTTCCTATGGGGCTCTATGGGTCCCCTTGGTTCCTATGGGTTCTATGGGTTCCCATGGGTTCCTATGGGTCCCCTTGGTTCCTATGGGTTCTATGGGTTCCCATGGGTTCCTATGGGGCTCTATGGGTTCCTATGGGGCTCTATGGGTCTCCTTGGTTCCTATGGGTTCCTATGGGGCTCTATGGGTTCCTATGGGGCTCTATGGGTCCTCTTGGTTCCTATGGGTTCTATGGGTTCCTATGGGGCTCTATGGGTCCCCTTGGTTCCTATGGGTTCCCATGGGTTCCCATGGGGCTCTATGGGTTCCTATGGGGCTCTATGGGTCCCCTTGGTTCCTATGGGTTCTATGGGTTCCCATGGGGCTCTATGGGTTCCTATGGGGCTCTATGGGTCCCCTTGGTTCCTTGGATCCATTTCCCCTCGTCCTGCTGCTGTCAGCCCTTTGCAAGAGTTGCCTCCCCTCCTGGCTGTAGGTTCCCTTCAGCTATCGATAGGCTGCACTGAGCTCAGCCCGCAGCTTCTCTTCTCCAGGCTGAACGAGCCCAACTCCCTCAGCCTGTCCTCATAGGGGAGCTGCTCCAGCCCCCTGCTCATCTCAGTCGCCCTCCTCTGGACCCTTTCCAACATCTCTCTGTCTTTCTTGTCCTGAGGGCTCCACACCTGGACACGGGACTCCAGATGGGGCCTCACAAGAGCCGAGTAGAGAGGGACGATCACCTCCCTGTCCCTGCTGACCACCCCTCTGCCGATGGAGCCCGGGACCCCATTTGCCTTTCGAGCTGCCAGAGCGCACTGCTGCCTCGTGTTCAGCCTCTCATCCCTCAGGACCCCCAGGCCCACTCCTCCCAGCCTCTACGGGTGCCTGGGGTTCTTCCGGCCCCAATACAAAACCTTGCACTTTGCCGTGTTGAACCTCATCAGGTTCACCCGAGCCCAGCCCTCCAGCCTGTCGAGGTCCCTCTGAATGGCATCCCTTCCTTCCGCCGTATCAACCGCACCACTCAGCTCGGTGTCGTCAGCAAATTGCTGAGGGTGCACTCAATTCCTTCATCGATGTCATTAATAAAGATGTTAACGAGCACCGGTCCCAAGACAGACCCTTGGGGGACACCACTTGTTACCGGCCTCCACCTGGACACAGAGCCATTGACCACCACCCTCTGTCTGCAGCCTTTCAACCAATTGCTCATCCATCGGGTCGTCCACCCATCAAATCCACTTCCCTCCAATTTGGAGATGAGGATGTGGTGGGGGACCATGTCAAAGGCCTTGCTCAGGTCCAGGTAAATGACATCGGTCGCCTTCCCTTCGTCCACCGATGCCGTCACTCCATCATAGAAGGCCACAAGATGAGTCAGGCATGACCTTCCCTTGGTGAAGATTCGTTTCATAGCACGCATTGCCATGGTCATCGCCTCTCGCAGCACATCAGGACCCGCGGTAGCCTGAGCCTCTATCCGAACCCACGGTCCTAAGCCCATTAACTGTTCTGCAGTGATGCCCTGGAGGGGGTCCCCGGGCCCCCTTTGAACCAATGCCGATGCAGTAGCCTCATGCTGCCAATGTGCATTAGAAAGGAGCAATTGATGTGGGGAGCACATCAAACGGGCAATACTCCTGATATCCGTCGGGAGTAAAATACGCGCATTAAAAAGAAATTCAAGCATTTGATTCGCTGGTTCACTCGCAACCCCATAACTCCCTACGGTGGCGCGTAGTTGAGATAGCAATTTCCAGTCCAGAGTCCGAATCTCAGCGTTCAAACCGCCTTGAGGGTTCTGGGTGAACAGAACTGGAAAAGCTCAATTCTCACCAGCCGCCTCTACCAGATCAGCATCGCCAGCCGCAAGTCCCTCCCTGGCCAAGCAAGCCCATAACTCTCGCCGTTCTCTGGCCATTGCCTCAAACAAGTCCGATTCTGCCCCTGGAACAGGATCCACACTCGCCCTTTCTGACGGCGGTTCGGGAACTGAAACGGCGCTCTGCGGGGCATCGGCCCCCTGACTCAGCGGGAGGCTGAGGGCGCAACAGGTGTGGGGACGTCACTGTGCCAAACGCCGGCGGATCCGGGGCGCCAGCCTCTGCCCCATAATCCTGCTTTTTCTGTTGCGCTGCCTGTGCTCCCCGAGCCGCCCGTTTCTCCGCCTGACTCTTCAGTATCTCATCCTGCACCACTTTCCACATCCGTTTAGCTGATTTAGGGTCATTCAAAACCAACTCCCATAACTTATCCCCGTACCTCCTCCATTCTCCTAACTCATGCACAGTGTGTGGGTTAGTGAAAAACCCGCAAGACACGGCATGTTGTAACAGCTGAGGGAGCTCCTTATCTAAATCCATACCCTTGACCCGTCTGCGACGCAGGAAAAGGGAAAATAAATCATATGCTGCTTGCCCATCCATTCCCTCTGTTGCAACCCTCCAGGCTTCGGCAGCACGTATCGGCTGAGCCCACCGATGTGGTCGCTCAGGACGCGAAGCACCTTGCTTTTATCGTCGTCCTGCGTTGCCGCAGGACCCGAACCCAACGGGGCTCCTTTATCCTTGGCCGCCCTTGTAGCACGTCGGGGTCACCGTTTGTTGAAAGGAGCCGCGGGAGACAAGCGTCTCGCTATCATGGTCAGCAAGTCACGTTTATTGGTTACCAAAGATTATCTCTTATACAGGTCTTACTGATCCTCATACATAGTGCAAAAGCGAGCTCATCATTGGTGCTCAAAGCTGAATGCCAATCCCTGCCATCTTATGCCTGTTCTTCATTCCTTAGATATTGCTTCTGTTTCTCTGTATCCACCACGTCCTGTGTCCTTGCTGCGGTAACAATTTAGACAAGCTGGGTTCTGTAACCCTGCAGCTCGTGATCAGTGAGCGGCACCCTGCTTGTGTGCCCTTTGTCACGTCGCCATTCCTCCACAAATGTGTCTCTATGGGTCCCAATGTGTCTCTATGGCTCCCAACGTGCCTCAATGGGTCCCAATGGCTCTCAACGTGTCTCTATGGATCCCAATGTGTCTCTACGGGTCCCAAAGTGTCTCTATGGGTCCCAGTGGGTCTCAACGTGTCTCTATGGGTCCCAATGTGTCTCTATGGGTCTCAACGTGCCTCTATGGGTCCCAGTGTGTCTCTATGGGTCTCAACGTGCCTCTATGGGTCTCAACGTGTCTCTATGGGTCTCAGTATATCTCTATGCGTCCCAACGTGTCTCTATGGGTCCCAACGTGTCTCTATGGGTCTCAACGTGTCTCTATGGGTCCCAACGTGTCTCTATGGGTCCCAATTGTCTCTATGGCTCCCAACGTGCCTCAATGGGTCCCAATGGCTCTCAACGTGTCTCTATGGGTCCCAATGTGTCTCTATGGGTCTCAACGTATCTCTATGGGTCCCAACGTGTCTCTATGGGTCCCAAAGTGTCTCTATGGGTCCCAACGAGTCTCTATGGGTCCCAATGGGTCTCTATGGGTCCCAATGTGTCTCTATGGGTCTCAACGTATCTCTATGGGTCCCAACGTGTCTCTATGGGTCCCAAAGTGTCTCTATGGGTCCCAAAGTGTCTCTTTGGTTCCAACGTGTCTCTATGGGTCCCAATGTGTCTCTATGGGTCCCAATGGGTTTCAATTTGTCTCTATGGCTCTCAAGGTGTCTCTATGGGTCTCTATGGGTCTCTATGGGTCCCAACGTGTCTCAATGGGTCCCAATGTGTTTCTATGAGTCTCTATGGGTCTCAAAATGTCTCTATGGGCCTCAACGTGTCTCTATGGATCCCAATGTGTCTCTATGGGTTCCAAAGTGTCTCTTTGGTACCAACGTGTCTCTATGGGTCCCAATGTGTCTCTATGGGTCCCAATGTGTCTCTATGGGTCCCAACGTGTCTCTATGGGTCCCAACGTGTCTCTATGGGTCCCAATTGTCTCTATGGCTCCCAACGTGCCTCAATGGGTCCCAATGGGTCCCAATGTGTCTCTATGGATCTCAACGTGTCTCTATGGGTCCCAATGTGTCTCTATGGGTCCCAACGTGTCTCTATGGGTCCCAATGTGTCTCTATGGGTCCCAATGTGTCTCTATGGCTCCCAACGTGCCTCAATGGGTCCCAATGGCTCTCAACGTGTCTCTATGGATCCCAATGTGTCTCTATGGGTCACAATGTGCCTCTATGGGTCTCAGTGTATCTCTATGGGCCTCAACGTGTCTCAATGGGTCCCAATGTGTCTCTATGGGTCACAATGTGCCTCTATGGGTCTCAGTGTATCTCTATGGGTCTCAACGTGTCTCTATGGGTCCCAATGTGTCTCTATGGGTCCCAATTGTCTCTATGGATCCCAACATGCCTCAATGGGTCCCAATGGTCTCAACATGTCTCAATGGGTCCCAACGTGTCTCTATGGGTCCCAAAGTGTCTCTATGCGTCCCAACGTGTCTCTATGGGTCCCAACGTGTCTCTATGGGTCCCAATGTGTCTCTATGGGTCCCAACGTGTCTCTATGGGTCCCAACGTGTCTCTATGGGTCCCAACGTGCCTCAATGGGTCCCAGTGTGTCTCTATGGCTCCCAACGTGCCTCAATGGGTCCCAATGGCTCTCAGCGTGTCTCTATGGGTCCCAATGTGTCTCTTTGGTTCCAACATGTCTCTATGGGTCTCAACGTGTCTCTATGCGTCTCAACGTGTCTCTATGGGCCTCAACGTGTCTCTATGTGTCCCAACGTGTCTCTATGGGTCCCAATGTGTCTCTATGGCTCCCAACGTGCCTCAATGGGTCCCAATGGGTCACAATGTGTCTCTATGGATCTCAACGTGTCTCTATGGGTCCCAATGTGTCTCTATGGGTCCCAACGTGTCTCTATGGGTCCCAATGTTTCTCTTTGGTTCCAACGTGTCTCTATGGGTCTCAATGTGTCTCTATGGGTCCCAATGTGTCTCTATGGCTCCCAACGTGCCTCAATGGGTCCCAATGGCTCTCAACGTGTCTCTATGGATCCCAATGTGTCTCTATGGGTCCCAAAGTGTCTCTATGGGTCCCAGTGGGTCTCAACGTGTCTCTATGGGTCCCAGTGTGTCCCTATGGGTCTCAACGTGCCTCTATGCGTCCCAACGTGTCTCTATGGGTCCCAACGTGTCTCTATGGGTCTCAACGTGTCTCTATGGGTCCCAACGTGTCTCTATGAGTCCCAATTCTCTATGGCTCCCAACGTGCCTCAATGGGTCCCAATGGGTCTCAACATGTCTCAACGGGTCCCAACGTGTCTCTATGGGTCCCAATGTGTCTCTATGGGTCCCAACGTGTCTCTATGGGTCCCAATTGTCTCTATGGCTCCCAACGTGCCTCAATGGGTCCCAATGGGTCACAATGTGTCTCTATGGATCTCAACGTGTCTCTATGGGTCCCAATGTGTCTCTATGGGTCCCAACGTGTCTCTATGGGTCCCAATGTGTCTCTTTGGTTCCAACGTGTCTCTATGGGTCACAATGTGTCTCTATGGGTCCCAATGTGTCTCTATGGCTCCCAACGTGCCTCAATGGGTCCCAATGGCTCTCAACGTGTCTCTATGGATCCCAATGTGTCTCTATGGGTCCCAATGTGTCTCAATGGGTCTCAGTGTATCTCTATGGGCCTCAACGTGTCTCTATGGGTCCCAACGTGTCTCTATGGGTCCCAATGTGTCTCTATGGATCCCAACGTGCCTCAATGGGTCCCAATGGGTCTCAACATGTCTCTATGTGTCCCAATGTGTCTCTATGTGTCCCAATGTGTCTCTATGGGTCCCAACGTGTCTCTATGGGTCCCAACGTGTCTCTATGGGTCCCAATGTGTTTCTATGGGTTTCAACGTGTCTCTATGGGTCCCAACGTGTCTCTATGGGTCCCAACGTGTCTCTATGGGTTTCAATGTGTCTCTATGGGTCCCAATGTGTCTCTGTGGGTCTCAGTGTGTCTCTATGCGTCCCAACGTGTCTCTATGGGTCCCAAAGTGTCTCTATGGGTCCCAACGTGTCTCTATGGGTCCCACCGTGTCTCTATGGGTCCCAATTGTCTCTATGGCTCCCAACGTGCCTCTATGGGTCTCAATGGGTCTCAACGTGTCTCTATGGATCCCAATGTATCTCTGTGGGTCCCAATGTGTCTCTATGGGTCCCAATTGTCTCTGTGGGTCCCAATGTGTCTCTATGCGTCCCAGTGGGTCCCACCGTGTCTCTATGGGTCCCAGTGTGTCTCTATGGTTCTCAACATGCCTCTATGGGTGCCAGTGTTTCTCTATGCGTCCCAATGGGTCTCAATGTGTCTCTATGGGTCTCAAGGTGTCTCTATGGGTCCCAATGCGTCTCTATGGATCTCAATGTTTCTCTATGTGTCCCAATTGTCTCTATGGGTCCCAACGTGTCTCTATGGGTTTCAACGTGTCTCTATGGTTCCCAACGTGTCTCTTTGGGTCTCAGTTGTATCTATGGGTCCCAGTGTGTCTCTATGGCTCCCAACGTGTCTCTATGGGTCCCAACGTGTCTCTATGGGTCTCAGTGTATCTCTATGGGTCCCAACGTGTCTCTATGGGTCCCAACGTGTCTCTATGGGTCCCAACGTGTCTCTATGGGTCCCAACGTGTCTCTTTGGGTCTCAGTTGTATCTATGGGTCCCAGTGTGTCTCTATGGCTCCCAACGTGTCTCTATGGGTCCCAACGTGTCTCTATGGGTCTCAGTGTATCTCTATGGGTCCCAACGTGTCTCTATGGGTCCCAACGTGTCTCTATGGGTCCCAATGTGTCTCTATGGGTCCCAACGTGTCTCTATGGGTCCCAACGTGTCCCTATGGTCCCACTGCTCACTGCAGCAGGCTGCCCAGGGAGGTGCTGGAGTCTCCTGCTCTGCAGATGTTCCAGAGCTGCCTGCATGCCGAGCTGTGCGACTGCTGTAGGAACGGCTTGGGCAGGGGGTTGGACTGCATGAGCTCTGGAGGCCCCTTCTGACCCCTACAGTTCTGTGATGCTGGGATTCTGTGTTCCCTACGTTCCCCCCACAGTTCCTTCCCTGCTCCCACTGCATTTTCTTCCCGTTGTCCAGTTTGAGCAGCACATCCTGATCCAGCCATGCTGGTCTCTTCCTTTTCTTTCCCGACGTCTTTCACCCAGGGATCGAGAGCTCTTGTGCCTGACGAAAAGCTGCCTTAAAGGTCTGACAGCTCTGCTGCACTCCCTTGTCCCTGCAGATGCTTTTGAAGGGGCTCTTGCTGCCCAAGCTCCCTGAAGAGCCCAAGGTTGGCTTTCCTATCATTGAGCATCCTGATTTCGCGCTCTGTCCCCCGTCCTTCAGGACTGCGAATTCCAGCGCTGCAGGCTCCCAACAGGCCAGGCCTGGATGTCAGCACCCCGTCCACGTGTGCTGCTGAGCAACAGGTCCCCCATTCTACCATCCTGCGATTCCTTGCCTCCCTGCAGCCCCGCAGGAAGGCCAGGAGCCGCCACACGGTTGTCCCTCGCAGGACATCACTCAGCCCACTTCTCACTGAGCGTGGAAAAGCTCCGCGCCAAGTGGGAGAGACAGGACTTCCCTGCCGGGCTCTGCATCCCAGCCTTGGCCTTTCAGCTCCACCATCAAACCGTGGGCTGCAGCCGAGAACAAAAGCATCCACGCAGGGTCTCTGCCTGCCTGCAATCACAGCCTCCTTGCGCTGACGAGTGCACAGGGAGGCTTTATTGGCCATGGCTCCGTTAGCGCTAATTGATGCTCCAAGGTTCTGTAGCGTTTCCTTCTGACTGTGCTTTTGTCCTGTGGTTCCATCAGTCAGTATCTGCAGTGCTTGGACTGCACACCAAATGCACCGGGGCATTAATTGCAGTGATCGAGGCCTAATGAGCCATTTCCCTCCACTCGTCAAGCTGGGTACTCTTAATTACGGCATTAATTACAGTGACCGAGGCCTAATGAGCCATTTCCCTGCACTCGTCAAGCTGGCTACTCTTAATTACGGCGTTAATTGCAGTGACCGAGGCCTAATGAGCCATTTCCCTCCACTCGTCACGCTGGCTACTCTTAATTAGGGCATTAATTACAGTGATCGAGGCCTAATGAGCCATTTCCCTCCACTCGTCACGCTGGGTACTCTTAATTATGGCATTAATTACAGTGACCGAGGCCTAATGAGCCATTTCCCTCCACTCGTCACGCTGGCTACTCTTAATTACGGCATTAATTACAGTGATCGAGGCCTAATGAGCCATTTCCCTCCACTCGTCACGCTGGGTACTCTTAATTACGGCATTAATTACAGTGATTGAGGCCTAATGAGCCATTTCCCTCCACTCGTCAAGCTGGGTACTCTTAATTAGGGCATTAATTACAGTGATCGAGGCCTAATGAGCCATTTCCCTCCACTCGTCAAGCTGGGTACTCTTAATTACGGCATTAATTACAGTGACCGAGGCCTAATGAGCCATTTCCCTCCACTCGTCACGCTGGCTACTCTTAATTACGGCATTAATTACAGTGATCGAGGCCTAATGAGCCATTTCCCTCCACTCGTCAAGCTGGCTACTCTTAATTACGGCATTAATTACAGCGATCGAGGCCTAATGAGCCATTTCCCTCCACTCGTCAAGCTGGGGACTCTTAATTATGGCATTAATTACAGTGACCGAGGCCTAATAAGCCATTTCCCTCCACTCGTCAAGCTGGGTACTCTTAATTACGGCATTAATTGCAGTGACCGAGGCCTAATGAGCCATTTCCCTCCACTCGTCAAGCTGGCTACTCTTAATTACGGCATTAATTACAGTGACCGAGGCCTAATGAGCCATTTCCCTCCACTCGTCAAGCTGGGGACTCTTAATTACGGCATTAATTACAGTGACCGAGGCCTAATGAGCCATTTCCCTCCACTCGTCACGCTGGCTACTCTTAATTACGGCATTAATTACAGTGACCGAGGCCTAATGAGCCATTTCCCTCCACTCGTCACGCTGGCTACTCTTAATTATGGCATTAATTACAGTGACCGAGGCCTAATGAGCCATTTCCCTCCACTCGTCAAGCTGGGGACTCTTAATTACGGCATTAATTACAGTGACCGAGGCCTAATGAGCCATTTCCCTCCACTCGTCAAGCTGGGGACTCTTAATTATGGCATTAATTACAGTGACCGAGGCCTAATGAGCCATTTCCCTGCACTCGTCACGCTGGCTACTCTTAATTATGGCATTAATTACAGTGACCGAGGCCTAATGAGCCATTTCCCTCCACTCGTCACGCTGGCTACTCTTAATTATGGCATTAATTACAGTGACCGAGGCCTAATGAGCCATTTCCCTGCACTCGTCAAGCTGGCTACTCTTAATTACGGCATTAATTACAGTGACCGAGGCCTAATGAGCCATTTCCCTCCACTCGTCAAGCTGGCTACTCTTAATTACGGCATTAATTACAGTGACCGAGGCCTAATGAGCCATTTCCCTCCACTCGTCAAGCTGGCTACTCTTAATTACGGCATTAATTACAGTGACCGAGGCCTAATAAGCCATTTCCCTCCACTCGTCAAGCTGGGTACTCTTAATTACGGCATTAATTACAGTGACCAAGGCCTAATAAGCCATTTCCCTGCACTCGTCAAGCTGGCTACTCTTAATTACGGCATTAATTACAGTGACCGAGGCCTAATGAGCCATTTCCCTCCACTCGTCACGCTGGCTGCTCTTCATCAGGGCGCTTCATAGCGGCACTAAAAGAGGCCGTTTCCACAGATCCTTTTCCTCACTGGGCTTTTCGCACTGCAGAGCCCTTTTTCCTCCTCTGCTGCCCATCGCAGCAGCGTTTGGAGCTCAGTGCCTGTTGTGCTTCTTCAGGCTGCCTCCCAAGATGTCTGGCAAAGCCCCTGCGCTGACACCCTTCCTCCTCGCTGCTCTTCCCACCACGTTGCTCAGCAGTCGGCCGGGCTTCCAGCGCTTCTTTGCTGCCGGCTTCACTGCAGCTGCGTTTTCCAGCTCCTTGGCACCAACTCCCGCCTGCTTTCCCCGCAGAAATCCCTGCTCGCAGGCACAGAAGGGTTTTCTTTTCCTCTCTCATTTTCTTTAGGAGCAAAACGTGTCAGATTGACGACGACAGGAGACCGCGGCCCTAAGCTGTGTGCCGAAAGCAGCTGCCTGCCATGAAGTTTGTTTCTCACCAAGGATAACCGTGCAGGAAACGAGGCAGGAGACGATAAATAGAATCATAGAATCATAGAATCACCAAGGTTGGAAAAGACCTAAAAGATCATCCAGTCCAACCGTTCACCTATTCCCAATAGCTCCTACTAAACCATGTCCCTCAACACAACATCCAGCCTTTCCTTGAACACCCCCAGGCTCGGTGACTCCACCACCTCCCTGGGCATCCGTTCCAGTGCCTGACCACCCTTTCCGAAAAGTAACACTTCCTCATGTCCAGCCTGAATCTCCCCTGCCGTAGCTTGAAGCCATTCCCCCTGCTCCCATCACTGATGGCACGAGAGAAGAGGCCGCCCCCCAGCTCCCTGCAGCCTCCCTTCAGGAAGTTATAGAGAGCAATGAGGTCTCCCCTGAGCCTCCTCTTCTCCAGGCTGAACGTTCCCAGCTCCTTCAGCCTCTCCTCATCAGCCCTGTGCTCCAGACCCCTCACCAGCTTTGTTGCCCTCCTTTGAACACGTTCCAGGGCCTCAATATCTTTCTTGCAGCGAGGGGCCCAAAACTGGACACAGCACTCGAGGTGCGGCCTCACCAGTGCTGAGTACAGGGGAAAAATCACCTCTCTGCTCCTGCTTGCAACACTGTTTCTGATGCAAGCCAGGATGCCCTTGGCCTTCTTGGCCACCTGGGCACCCTGTGGGCTCCTGTTCAGCCCAGCATCCATCCATACCCCCAGCTCCATTTCCTCTACGCCGTCCTCCAGCCACAGCGCCCCAAGCCTGCAGCGTCGCCTGGGGTTGTTGTGGCCCAAGTGCAGGACCCGGCATTTGGCCTTGTTGAACCTCATCCCATGGGCTGCAGCCCAGCTCTGCAGCCTGTCCAGATCCCTCTGCAGGGCCTCGCTACCCCCAGGCAGATCCACACTTCCAGCCAATTTGCTGTCATCTGCGAATGTACTGAGGCTGCACTCGATGCCCTCATCCAGGTCATCAATGAAGGTATTGCAGAGCACAGGCCCAGCACCGACCCCTGGGGAACACCGCTCACAACCGGTCGCCAGCTGGATTTGACTCCATTCACCACCACTCTCTGTGCCCGGCCCTTCAGCCAGCTCCTTACCCAGCCAAGAGTGCATCCATCCAAGCCTCTGGCTGCCAGCTGCTGCAGGAGATGCTGTGGGAGACAGTGTCAAAGGCTTTGCTGAAGTCTAGGTAGAACATCAACAGCCTTTCCCTCATCCACCAGATGGGTCACTAGATCATAGAAGGAGATCAGGTTGGTAGCAGCACAATGACGGAGTTGGCAACAGGGGTGATGAGAGACAACGGAGACACAGGGAAGCTTGAACAACCTGAACTCCCAACAGCAACTGAGTTGGCGAGAGACACCCGAATGGCCAAAGAGCAAAGATAGGGGAAATATGCAGAGCGATGGGAGGCGGCCAGAGGAGGGGGCAGCGAGCAAACGACGGCGTGGGGCTTAATTAATGTGAGGATCAAGGGTTGTTTCTGCATTAGAATTGTATGATGCTGTTTTTGTCTTCTGATCTCCGCTGTCGTGGTTCTTTTTGGGAGTCCCTCTACTTAACTTGGGGAAGATCTCTGATAAGTTTACATCTCTTATCGTATGGACGAACCTTCCCAGGAAGGCACGCTCTGTATGTAGGTGTACGGATGGATATTTTGCCACATAGGCTGCAAGAATATCCTGCATGAGAACAAGCCATGGCAGCCCGAGGAAGAGCCTGGCATTGGGAAGGCCTGCCATCATCCCCAGTGCTCTCTGCTTAACGATGATGACCTCAAAGAAAATCACCGCATCCATGGGACAAGCAGAGCACCGAGACGGCTTGGATGATTCCTGACTGGCACCAGGTAACAAATCAATGAACAAATAGCAAACGTCAATTCTTCTGATAGCATTGTGAACCTGGAGCACCCAGCCATTGGGAAACAGGGCAGGGGGAGGCAAAGGGGAGCAAACGGGCTCTAAAGGCTGTCCTGTGGTGTCCATAGGGCGCTGCTACTTGTGGGACGCCGCCATTGCGATCGCCAATCAATTCTGCTTTTATCAGACGCCGTCCTGACAAAATGACTGCCGTTATTTCCATCAATTTGGGGGCTCGTCCGGGATTATTATCGCCTCTTTGGGAGTTTCCCTGCTGCCCTGCACAGGATAGGGGCACCCCGCTGATGGCAGCGGTCCTGTCTGGGTGCTGGGGTGACTCCTCGGTACGGCCGATAAAAAACAGAGACTGTTCCATAAAGGACGGGCTCTGTGAAAGCCAAGGGGCAGGGAGGCACTGGTGTCGGCCATGGCGACCCGGTAACTTCGTGCACGGACCAAGGTGAGGGGATTTAAGTCTTTCCTTGGGGTCGATTGAGACTCTTGAGTGCGTGCGACTGAGACGCGCCGTCAGCGCGAAGCGAGCGCTGAGTGCCGCCCTGCGGCTCCGCTGTGCCGCGAGGGGCGACGGCCAGGGACGGACGGAGCGGCGTTGGTGCAAGGAAGAGTCTGGGGAGGGAGCTGTTGGTGTGCGGCACCCTGTGCGCTTGAAGTGGCAGCAGCGCGGCCCTATTGATCCGAGATAGGAGTACAGTACTGCTGAGGGATTGGGCCCAAATCTGTGGGCAAAGCGCTGCAGCTGAACACGGCAGCTGGGGATCCTTGCATTGCATCCTGCGGAGGCACGAGGCAACTTGGCGCCTCCCTGCTGCCTCTGATCTGCCGGCGAGGCCAGGAAGAGAAGAGCAAAGGAGGTTCCTGCTGAGCTGCCAGGGCCAGAAGCTGCCGTTGCAAGGAGAGCTGACTGAACCGCTTTGGATCTGAGCTGTGACTCAAGCAGAGCTGATTCGAGCGCTTTGGATTGGAGCCGCCCCTCCACAAACAGCTGCCTCGGCCGCTTTGAAGCATTGAAAAAGGGCCGCCGTCACCACGGTCGTCCTTCGTCGCCAACAGAGCAGCGGCGCCCCACGACCCAGCGCTGCTGAGGGTCACAGACGGAGGTGGTAAGCTGTGAGCTGGGGAGTTCACAGCAGCGTCCTGGAGGGATGGGGAATAGGAGTTGTGAGAGCAGGGGAAAAAAAGGTCCCCGGAATGGTGCCTGGAGAGAGCACAGCCCCTGGGAGAAGTGCTTCAGAACTGGAGAAGAATCCCAGAACTAGGAAAAGAACAGGGAAAAAAGTTTAAATACTGTATGCAGTAGGGAGCCGCTACAGGGAAAATCCTTATTTGGACCAAAACAGGAGTCTGAAGAAAATCGCGCCTATCAGACTTTGTATTTACATGTAAACAGCAAGACTCCTTTTTCTGAAACAGAACTGGCTGAGGTCGCTTAATGAGTGCAGGAAGTAAAGAAATGTTCCTCGCGAGGAGTCCAAGTTCAAAGGAAATGGGAAAGAGAGGCAGAAAGATCATAAATGGGATCCCTTAGGTAACTTCCCTTTAATTTCTACAGCAGTGCAAGTTCTAAAGCGGCGCTGACCTCTCCAGAGGAGGGCAGTGGGTGCTGCTGATCTGTGCAGGGTCCTGCAGAAAGGATGCGCTCTCAGTTACTGGGGGAGCTGGAGCCTTGCGAATGGGACCTGGAGAGTTTTCCTGTCTCTAATGCTAACCTTACTGTGGGACGCCGCCACTGCCATCGCCAATCAGTTCTGCTTTTATCAGACGCCGTCCCGACAAAATGACTGCCGTTATTTCCAACAAGGGGAAGGGAAGGAGGGCGACAGAACAGATAGGAGAGAAGAAGCAAGGAGTCTTTATAGGCAGATGTTCAGCGCCGTGCATCCAGCCAGCATCGCAGCTCCGTCTGTGACCCTCAGCAGCGCTGGGTCGTGGGGCGCCGCTGCTCTGTTGGCGACGAAGGACGACCGTGGTGACGGCGGCCCTTTTTCAATGCTTCAAAGCGGCCGAGGCAGCTGTTTGTGGAGGGGCGGCTCCAATCCAAAGCGCTCGAATCAGCTCTGCTTGAGTCACAGCTCAGATCCAATGCGGTTCAGTCAGCTCTCCTTGCAACGGCAGCTTCTGGCCCTGGCAGCTCAGCAGGAACCTCCTTTGCTCTTCTCTTCCTGGCCTCGCCGGCAGATCAGAGGCAGCAGGGAGGCGCCAAGTTGCCTCGTGCCTCCGCAGGATGCAATGCAAGGATCCCCAGCTGCCGTGTTCAGCTGCAGCGCTTTGCCCACAGGCCGCAGCTGCCGCCAGCCAACGCTGCTCAGCGCCCCCTGCTGCTGTGCTACAGAGCGAGCGGCGCTGCGGGAAGGGCTGTAAAACGACCACAGCGACATCGGCTGCAAGACGGTGAGCAGCCAGCACTGAAAAGGCACTGATAGAGAAACAGCGCCCCATAGCGCCCTATAGAGACACACAGTGCCCCATAGTGCCCTATAGAGACACACAGTGCCCCATAGCGCCCTGTAGAGACACGCAGTGCCCCATAGCGCCCTATAGAGACACGCAGTGCCCCATAGCGCCCTATAGAGACACACAGTGCCCCATAGCGCCCTGTAGAGACACGCAGTGCCCCATAGTGCCCTATAGAGACACACAGTGCCCCATAGTGCCCTATAGAGACACGCAGTGCCCCATAGCGCCCTATAGAGACACACAGTGCCCCATAGCGCCCTGTAGAGACACGCAGTGCCCCATAGCGCCCTATAGAGACACACAGTGCCCCATAGTGCCCTATAGAGACACGCAGTGCCCCATAGCGCCCTATAGAGACACACAGTGCCCCATAGCGCCCTGTAGAGACACGCAGTGCCCCATAGCGCCCTATAGAGACACACAGTGCCCCATAGCGCCCTATAGAGACACGCAGTGCCCCATAGCGCCCTATAGAGACACACAGTGCCCCATAGCGCCCTATAGAGACACACAGCGCCCCATAGCGCCCTATAGAGAAACACAGTGCCCCATAGCGCCCTATAGGGACACTCAGTGCCCCATAGCGCCCTAGAAAGACACACAGTGCCCCATAGCGCCCTATAGAGACACACAGTGCCCCATAGCGCTCTATAGAGACACACAGTGCCCCATAGCGCCCTATAGAGACACACAGTGCCCCATAGCGCTCTATAGAGACACACAGTGCCCCATAGCGCCCTATAGAGACACAGTGCCCCATAGAGCCCTATAGAGACACGCAGTGCCCCATAGCGCCCTACAGAGACACACAGAGCCCCATAGCGCCCTATAGAGACACGCAGCGCCCCATAGAGCCCTATAGAGACACACAGTGCCCCATAGCGCCCTATAGAGACACACAGCGCCCCATAGCGCCCTACAGAGACACGGAGTGCCCCATAGCGCCCCATAGAGACACACAGCGCCCCATAACGCCCCATAGAGACACACAGTGCCCCATAGCGCCCTATAGAGACACACAGCACCCATAGCGCCCTATAGAGACACACAGTGCCCCATAGCGCCCTATAGAGACACGCAGTGCCCCATACCGCCCTATAGAGACACGCAGTGCCCCATAGCGCCCTATAGAGACACACAGTGCCCCATAGCGCTCTATAGAGACACACAGTGCCCCATAGCGCCCTATAGGGACACACAGCGCCCCATAGCGCCCTACAGAGACACACAGTGCCCCATAGCGCCCTATAGAGACACACAGTGCCCCATAGAGCTCTATAGAGACACACAGTGCCCCATAGCGCCCTATAGAGACACACAGTGCCCCATAGAGCTCTATAGAGACACGCAGTGCCCCATAGCGCCCTATAGAGACACACAGTGCCCCATAGAGCTCTATAGAGACACACAGTGCCCCATAGCGCCCTATAGAGACACACAGTGCCCCATAGCGCCCTATAGAGACACACAGTGCCCCATAGAGCTCTATAGAGACACACAGTGCCCCATAGCGCCCTATAGAGACACACAGTGCCCCATAGCGCTCTATAGAGACACACAGTGCCCCATAGCGCCCTATAGGGACACACAGCGCCCCATAGCGCCCTACAGAGACACACAGCGCCCCATAGCGCCCTATGGAGACACACAGTGCCCCATAGCGCCCTATAGAGACACACAGTGCCCCACAGCGCTCTATAGAGACACACAGTGCCCCATAGCGCCCTATAGAGACACACAGTGCCCCATAGGGCCCTATAGAGACACACAGTGCCCCACAGAGACACGCAGTGCCCCATAGCGCCCTATAGAGACACACAGCGCCCCATAGCGCCCTATAGAGACACACAGTGCCCCATAGCGCCCTATAGAGACACGCAGTGCCCCATAGGGCCCTATAGAGACACGCAGCGCCCCATAGCGCCCTATAGAGACACGCAGTGCCCCATAGCGCCCCATAGAGACACACAGCGCACCATAGCGCCCTATAGAGACACACAGTGCCCATAGTGCCCTATAGAGACCCACAGTGCCCCATAGCGCCCTATAGGGCACACATCGCCCCATAGGGCCCTACAGAGACACACAGTGCCCCATAGCGCCCTATAGAGACACTCAGTGCCCCATAGCGCCCTATCGAGACACACAGTGCCCCATAGCGCCCTGTAGAGACACACAGTGCCCCATAGCGCGAGACAAAGACACACAGTGCCCCATAGCGCCCTATAGAGACACAGTGCCCCATAGCGCCCTATAGAGACACACAGTGCCCCATAGTGCCAGATAAAGACACACAGTGCCCCATAGCGCCCTATAGAGACACACAGTGCCCCATAGTGCCAGATAAAGACACACAGTGCCCCATAGCGCCCTATACAGACACACAGTGCCCCATAGTGCCAGATAAAGACACACAGTGCCCCATAGCACCCTATGGAGACACACAGTGCCCCATAGCGCCTCATAGACACACATAGTGCCCCATAGCGCCCTATAGAGACACACAGTGCCCCATAGCGCCCCATAGAGACACACAGTGCCCCATAGCGCCATATAGAGACACACAGTGCCCCATAGCGCCCTATAGACACACAGTGCCCCATAGCGCCCTATAGAGACACACAGTGCCCCATAGCGCCAGATAAAGACACACAGTGCCCCATAGCGCCCTATAGAGACACACAGTGCACCATAGCGCCCTATAGAGACACACAGTGCCCCATAGCGCCCTATAGAGACACACAGTGCGCCATAGCGCCCCATAGAGACACACAGTGCCCCATAGCGCCCTATAGAGACACACAGTGCGCCATAGCGCCCCATAGAGACACACAGTGCCCCATAGCGCCCTATAGAGACACACAGTGCCCCATAGCGCCCCATAGAGACACACAGTGCCCCATAGCGCCCTATAGAGACACAGTGCCCCATAGTGCCAGATAAAGACACACAGTGCCCCATAGTGCCCTATAGAGACACCCAGTGCCCCATAGCGCCCTATAGAGACACACAGTGCCCCATAACGCCCTGTAGAGACACAGTGCCCCATAGCGCGAGATAAAGACACACAGTGCCCCATAGCGCCCCATAGAGACACACAGTGCCCCATAGCGCCCTATAGAGACACACAGTGCCCCATAGCGCCCTGTAGAGACACACAGTGCCCCATAGCGCCCTATAGAGACACACAGTGCCCCATAGCGCCCTGTAGAGACACACAGTGCCCCATAGCGCGAGATAAAGACACACAGTGCCCCATAGCGACCTATAGAGACACACAGTGCCCCATAGCGCGAGATAAAGACACACAGTGCCCCACAGCGCCCTATAGAGACACACAGTGCCCCATAGCGCCAGATAAAGACACAAAGTGCCCCATAGCGCCCTATAGAGACACACAGTGCCCCATAGCGCCCTGTAGAGACACACAGTGCCCCACAGCGCCAGATAAAGACACACAGTGCCCCATAGCGCCCTATAGAGGCACACAGTGCCCCATAGCGCCAGATAAAGACACACAGTGCCCCATAGCGCCCTATAGAGGCACACAGTGCCCCATAGCGCCCTATAGAGACACAGTGCCCCATAGCGCCCTATAGAGACACACAGTGCCCCATAGTGCCAGATAAAGACACACAGTGCCCCATAGCGCCCTATAGTGACACAGTGCCCCATTGCACCCTATAGAGACACACAGTGCCCCATAGCGCCCTATAGAGACACACAGTGCCCCATAGCGCCCCATAGAGACACACAGTGCCCATAGCGCCCTATAGAGACACACAGTGCCCCATAGCGCCCCATAGACACACACAGTGCCCCATAGCGCCCTATAGAGACACACAGTGCTCCATAGCGCCCTATAGAGACACACAGTGCCCCATAGCGCCAAATAAAGACACACAGTGCCCCATAGCGCCCTATAGAGACACACAGTGCCCCATAGCGCCAGATAAAGACACACAGTGCCCCATAGCGCCCTATAGAGACACACAGTGCCCCATAGCGCCAAATAAAGACACACAGTTCCCCATAGCGCCCTATAGATACACACAGTGCCCCATAGTGCCAGAAAAAGACACACAGTGCCCCATAGCGCCCTATAGAGACACACAGTGCCCCATAGCGCCAGATAAAGACACACAGTGCCCCATAGCGCCCTATAGAGACACACAGTGCCCCATAACGCCCTATAGAGACACACAGTGCCCCATAGCGCCCTATAGAGACACACAGTGCCCTATGGCGCCCTACAGAGACACACTGTGCCCCATAGCGCCCCATAGAGACACACTGCGCCCCATAGCGCCCTATAGAGACACTCAGTGCCCCATAGCGCCCTAGAGAGACACACAGTGCCCCATAGAGCCCTAAAGAGACACACTGTGCCCCATAGCGCCCTATAGAGACACATTGCGCCCCATAGCGCCCTATAGAGACACTCAGTGCCCCATAGCGCCCTAGAGAGACACACTGTGCCCCATAGCGCCAGATAAAGACACACAGTGCCCCATAGCGCCCTGTAGAGACACAGTGCCCCATAGCGCCCTATAGAGACACACAGTGCCCCATAGCACCCTATAGAGACACACAGAGCCCCATAGCGCCCCATAGAGACACACAGTGCCCCATAGCACCCTATGGAGACACATAGTGCCCCATAGCGCCCTATAGAGACACACAGCGCCCCATAGCGCCCTAAAGAGACACACTGTGCCCCATAGCGCCAGATAAAGACACACAGTGCCCCATAGCGCCCTATAGAGACACACAGTGCCCCATAGCGCCCTAAAGAGACACACTGCGCCCCATAGCGCCCTATAGAGACACACAGTGCCCCATAGCGCCCTATAGAGACACAGCGCCCCATAGCGCCAGATAAAGACACACAGTGCCCCATAGCGCCCTACAGAGACACACAGTGCCCCATAGCGCCCTATAGAGACACACAGTGCCCCTTAGCGCCCTATAGAGACA
The DNA here is from genome assembly GCF_026119805.1 of Tympanuchus pallidicinctus. Lineage (NCBI taxonomy): Eukaryota > Metazoa > Chordata > Aves > Galliformes > Phasianidae > Tympanuchus > Tympanuchus pallidicinctus. The sequence continues at coordinate 43,450 of NW_026294778.1, forward strand.
CACAGTGCCCCATAGCGACCCATATAGACACACAGTGCCCCATAGCGCCCCATAGAGACACACAGTGCCCCATAGTGCCCTATAGAGACACTTAGTGCCCCATAGCGCCCTATAGAGACACACTGCGCCCCATAGCGCCCTATAGACACACAGTGCCCCATAGCGCCCTATAGAGACACAGTGCCCCATAGTGCCAGATAAAGACACACAGTGCCCCATAGCGCCCTATAGAGACACACAGTGCCCCATAGCGCCCTATAGAGACACACAGTGCCCCATAGCGCACTGTAGAGACACAGTACCCCATAGCGCCCTATAGAGACACACAGTGCCCCATAGTGCCAGATAAAGACACACAGTGCCCCATAGCACCCAATGGAGACACACAGTGCCCCATAGCGCCCCATAGAGACACAATGCGCCCCATAGCGCCAGATAAAGACACACAGTGCCCCATAGCGCCCTGTAGAGACACACAGTGCCCCATAGCGCCCTATAGAGACACACAGTGCCCCATAGCGCCCTGTAGAGACACACAGTGCCCCATAGCGCCAGATAAAGACACACAGTGCCCCATAGCGCCCTGTAGAGACACACAGTGCTCCATAGCGCCCCATAGAGACACACAGTGCCCCATAGCGCCCTAAAGAGACACACTGCGCCCCATAGCGCCCTATAGAGACACACAGTGCCCCATAGCGCCCTATAGAGACACAGTGCCCCATAGCGCCAGATAAAGACACACAGTGCCCCATAGCGCCCTGTAGAGACACAGTGCCCCATAGCGCCCTATAGAGACACACAGTGCCCCATAGCGCCCCATAGAGACACACAGTGCCCCATAGCGCCCTATAGAGACACACAGTACCCCATAGCGCCCTATAGAGACACACAGTACCCCATAGCCCCTATAAAGACACACAGTGCCCCATAGCGCCCTATAGAGACACACAGTGCCCCATAGCGCCCTATAGAGACACACAGTGTTCCATAGCCCCAAGAGAGACACACAGTGCCCCATAGCACCCTATAGAGACACACAGTGCCCCATAGCGCCCTATAGACACACAGTGCCCCATAGCGCCGTACAGAGACACACAGTGCCCCATAGCGCCCTGTAGAGACACACAGTGCCCCATAGCGCCGTACAGAGACACACAGTGCCCCATAGCGCCCTGTAGAGACACACAGTGCCCCATAGCGCCCCATAGAGACACACAGTGCCCCATAGCGGCCTATAGAGACACACAGAGCCCCATAGCACCCTATAGAGACACACAGTGCCCCATAGCGCCCCATAGAGACACACAGTGCCCCATAGCGCCCCATAGAGACACACAGTGCCCCATAGTGCCCTGTAGACACACAGTGCCCCATTGCGCCCTATAGAGACACACAGTGCCCCATAGCGCCCCATAGAGACACACAGTGCCCCATAGCGCCCTATAGACACACAGTGCCCCATAGCGCCCTATAGAGACACACAGTGCCCCATAGCGCCCTGTAGAGACACACAGTGACCCATAGCGCCCTATAGAGACACACAGTGCCCCATAGCGCCCTATAGAGACACACAGTGCCCCATAGCGCCCTGTAGAGACACACAGTGCCCCATAGCGCCCTATAGAGACACACAGTGCCCCATAGCGCCCTGTAGAGACACACAGTGCCCCATAGCGCCCCATAGAGACACACTGTGCCCCATAGCGCCCTGTAGAGACACACAGTGCCCCATAGTGCCGTGTAGACACACAGTGCCCCATAGCGCCCTATAGAAACACAGTGCCCCATAGCGCCCTATGGAGACACACAGCGCCCCATAGCGCCCCATAGAGACACACAGTGCTCCATAGCGCCCTATAAAGACACACAGTGCCCCATAGCGCCCTGTAGAGACACACAGTGCCCCATAGCGCCCTATAGAGACACACAGTGCCCCATAGCGCCCTGTAGAGACACACAGTGCCCCATAGCGCCCTATAGAGACACACAGTGACCCATAGCGCCCTGTAGACACACACAGTGCCCCATAGCGCCCTATAGAGACACACAGTGCCCCATAGTGCCCTGTAGAGACACACAGTGCCCCATAGCGCCCTATAGAGACACACAGTGCCCCATAGCGCCCCATAGAGACACACAGTGCACCATAGCGCCCTATAGACACACACAGTGCCCCATAGCGCCCTATAGAGACACACAGTGCCCCATAGCACCATACAGAGACACACAGTGCCCCATAGCGCCCTATAGAGACACACAGAGCCCCATAGCGCCCTGTAGAGACACACAGTGCCCCATAGCGCCATACAGAGACACACAGTGCCCCATAGCGCCCTATAGAGACACACAGAGCCCCATAGCGCCCTGTAGAGACACACAGTGCCCCATAGCGCCCTATAGAGACACACAGTGCCCCATAGCGCCCTATAGAGACACACAGAGCCCCATAGCGCCCTGTAGAGACACACAGTGCCCCATAGCGCCCTATAGAGACACACAGAGCCCCATAGCGCCCTGTAGAGACACACAGTGCCCCATAGCGCCCTATAGAGACACACAGTGCCCCTTAGCGCCCCATAGAGACACGCAGTGCCCCATAGCGCCCTATAGATACACACAGTGCCCCATAGTGCCCATAGAGACACACAGTGCCCCATAGCGCCCTATAGAGACACACAGTGCCCCATAGCGCCCCATAGAGACACACAGTGCCCCATAGTGCCCTATAGAGACACACAGTGCCCCTAGCGCCCTATAGAGACACACAGTGCCCCATAGCGCCTTATAGAGACACAGTGCCCCATAGCGCCCTGTAGAGACATACAGTGCACCATAGCGCCCTACAGAGACACACAGTGCCCCATAGCGCCTTATAGAGACACAGTGCCCCATAGCGCCCTGTAGAGACACGCAGTGCCCCATAGCGCCCTACAGAGACACACAGTGCCCCATAGCGCCCTATAGAGACACACATTGCCTCATAGTGCCCATAGAGACACACAGTGCCCCATAGCGCCTTATAGACACACAGTGCCCCATAGCACCCTATAGAGACACACAGTGCTCCATAGCGCCCTATAGAGACACGCAGTGCCCCATAGCGCCCCATAGAGACACACAGTGCTCCATAGCGCCCTATAGAGACACACAGTGCCCCATAGCGCCCTACAGAGACACACAGTGCCCCATAGCGCCCCATAGAGACACACAGTGCTCCATAGCGCCCTATAGAGAAACACAGTGCCCCATAGCGCCCTACAGAGACACACAGTGCCCCATAGCGCCCTATAGACACACAGTGCCCCATAGAGCCCTATAGAGTCACGCAGTGCCCCATAGCGCCCTATAGAGACACACAGTGCCCCATAGCACCCTATAGAGACACACAGTGCCCTATAGAGACACGCTGTGACCCATAGCGCCCTATAGAGACACGCAGTGCCCCATAGCGCCCTATGGAGACACACAGTGCCCTATAGACACACGCAGTGCCCCATAGCGCCCTATGGAGACACACAGTGCCCCATAGCGCCCTATAGAGACACACAGTGCCCTATAGAGACACGCAGTGACCCATAGCGCCCTATGGAGACACACAGTGCCCCATAGCGCCCTATAGAGACACACAGTGCCCTATAGAGACACGCAGTGACCCATAGCGCCTTATAGAGACACACAGTGCCCCATAGCGCCCTATGGAGACACACAGTGCCCTATAGACACACGCAGTGCCCCATAGCGCCCTATAGAGACACACAGTGCCCCATAGCGCCCTATAGAGACACACAGTGCCCTATAGAGACACGCAGTGACCCATAGCGCCTTATAGAGACACACAGTGCCCCATAGCGCCCTATGGAGACACACAGTGCCCTATAGACACACGCAGTGCCCCATAGCGCCCTATAGAGACACACAGTGCCCCATAGCGCCCATAGAGACACACAGTGCCCTATAGAGACACGCAGTGACCCATAGCGCCTTATAGAGTCACACAGTGCCCCATAGAAACACACAGTGCCCCATAGCGCCCTATAGAGACACGCAGTGCCCCATATCACCCTATAGAGACACACAGTGCCCATAGTGCCCTATAGAGACACACAGTGCCCCATAGCGCCCTATAGAGACACACAGTGCCCATTGCGCCCTATAGAGACACCGAGTGCCCCATAGCGCCCTATAGAGACACACTGTGCCCCATAGCGCCCTATAGAGACACACAGTGCCCCATAGCGCCCTATAAAGACACACAGTGCCCCATAGCGCCCTATAGAGAAACACAGTGCCCCATAGCGCCCTATAGAGACACACTGTGCCCCAAAGCGCCCTATAGAGACACACTGTGCCCCATTGCGCCCTATAGAGACACACAGTGCCCCATAGCGCCCTATAGAGACACACAGTGCCCCATAGTGCCCTATAAAGACACACAGTGCCCCATAGTGCCCTATAGAGACACACAGTGCCCCATAGCGCCCTATAGAGACACAGGGCCCCATAGCGCCCTATAGAGACACACAGTGCCCCATAGCCCCAAGAGAGACACACAGTGTCCCATAGCGCCCTATAGAGACACACAGTGCTCCATAGCGCCCTATAGAGACACACAGTGCCCTATAGAGACACACAGTGCCCCATAGCGCCCTATAGAGACACACAGTGCCCCATAGGGCCCTGTAGAGACACACAGTGCCCCATAGCGCCCTATGGAGACACACAGTGCCCTATAGAGACACGCAGTGACCCATAGCGCCGTATAGAGACACACAGTGCCCCATAGAAACACGCAGTGCCCCATAGCGCCCATAGAGACACACAGTGCCCTATAGAGACACGCAGTGACCCATAGCGCCTTATAGAGTCACACAGTGCCCCATAGAAACACGCAGTGCCCCATAGCGCCCTATAGAGACACGCAGTGCCCCATATCGCCCTATAGAGACACACAGTGCCCATAGTGCCCTATAGAGACACACAGTGCCCCATAGCGCCCTATAGAGACACACAGTGCCCATTGCGCCCTATAGAGACACAGAGTGCCCCATAGCGCCCTATAGAGACACACTGTGCCCCATAGCGCCCTATAGAGACACACAGTGCCCCATAGCGCCCTATAAAGACACACAGTGCCCCATAGCGCCCTATAGATAAACACAGTGCCCCATAGCGCCCTATAGAGACACACTGTGCCCCAAAGCGCCCTATAGAGACACACTGTGCCCCATTGCGCCCTATAGAGACACACAGTGCCCCATAGCGCCCTATAGAGACACACAGTGCCCTATAGAGACACACAGTGCCCCATAGCGCCCTATAGAGACACACAGTGCCCCATAGGGCCCTGTAGAGACACACAGTGCCCCATAGCGCCCTATGGAGACACACAGTGCCCTATAGAGACACGCAGTGACCCATAGCGCCGTATAGAGACACACAGTGCCCCATAGAAACACGCAGTGCCCCATAGCGCCCTATGGAGACACACCGTGCCCCATAGCACTTCACAGAGGAAGCTGTATCACAGAGGAAGCAGTCTAGGAGGTTTCTGCAGTGCATAGAGCACAACTTGCTGATACAGCTGGTCAGAGAGCCCACGAGAGGAACGGCCCCACTGGAGCTGCTGTTCACAAACAGGGAAGGTCTGGTGGGAGATGTGGAGGTTGGAGGCTGCCTTGGGCAGAGCGACCATGAAATGATGGACTTGGTGATTCGTGGTGGAGCCTGGAGGGGGAACAGTAAAATTGCTGCCTTGGACTTGAGGAGGGCGGACTTGGAATTGTTCAGGGGACAAATAGGGGGAGTCCCCTGGCATTCAGTCTTAGCGAGTAAAGGGGTCCAAGAGAGCTGGCTGCTCTTCAAGAAGGAAGTCTGAAGGACGCAGAATGAATGCAAAAATGAGCCGGCGGGGAAGAAGAGCGGCGTGGATGAACAGGGAGAAAAAGAGAACCTGCCGCCTGTGGAAAGAGGGACAGGGCACCCAGAATGAATGCAAGGAAGGCGTTAGGATGTGTGGAGGTGAAATCAGAAAGGCAAAAGGCCAGCTTGAATTTAACCTGGCCGCTGGGGTGAAAAGGAATAAGAAACTCTTTTATAAATGCATTAACAGTAAGAGGAGGACAAAGGAGAGCATCCACTCTTTGCTGGATGAGGCTGGGAATGCGAGCACTGAGGATAAGGAAAAGGCGGAGGTTCTGAATGCCTTCTTTACGTCTGTCTTTAGAAGTCAGACCAGTTATCCTCAGGATGCTCCTCTCTCTGACCTGGTAATCTGGGCTGGGGAGCACACGAACCCCCCGTGATTCTGGAGGAAACAGTCAGAGACCTCCTGCTCCAGCTGGGCTGCCACAAGGCGATGGGGCCAGATGGGATCCAGCCCAGAGTGCTGAGGGAGCTGGCGGAGGTGAGAGCCGAGCCGCTTTCCATCATCTGTCAGCGCTCCTTGTTGGCTGCTGAGGTCCCAGAAGGCTGGAGGGCGACGTGACTCCATTTATAAGAAAGGTGGTAAGGAGGATCCGGGGAACTGCAGGCCTGTCAGCCTGACCTCGGTGCCAGGGAAGGGGATGGAGCAGATGGTCGTGAGGGAGGTGATGCGGCAGTGCAGGGTGAGCGGGGCAGCAGGCCCAGCATGAAGGGCAGCTCCTGTTGGACCGACCTGATCTCCTTCTATGACCCATCTGGTGGATGAGGGAAAGGCTGTTGATGTCCTACCTGCACTTCAGCACAGCCTTTGGCGCTGCCCCCCACAGCATCTCCTGCAGCAGCTGGCAGCCGAGGCTTGGATGGCTGCACTCTGTGCTGGGTGAGGAGCTGCATGGAGGGCCGGGCTCAGAGTGGTGGTGAATGGAGTCAAATCCAGCTGGCGGCCGGTTGTGAGCGGTGTTCCCCAGGGGTCGGTGCTGGGGCTGTGCTCTGCAATACCTTCATTGATGACCTGGATGAGGGCATCGAGTGCAGCCTCAGTACATTCGCAGATGGCACCGGATGGGCTGGAAGTGTGGATCTGCCTGTATCAGGGTATATTGCAGTGCAGCTTGCGCACCGAGGGACACAGGAAGGGGTTGGAGCCAGGAAAATGAAGCGAGCAGAGGAAATCAGCGTGTTCTACTGACCTGCTGGCTCTTTAACACAGCACAGCTGGAACTATGCTTCTCCCTCTGCTTCTAACCAGGCAGTTACAAGGCTCTACAGAGTTACGAGGCCCTGCAGAGGGATCTGGACAGGCTGCAGAGCTGGGCTGAAGCCCATGGGATGAGGTTCAACAAGGCCAAATGCCGGGTGCTGCGCTTGGGCCACAACAACCCCAGGCGATGCTGCAGGCTTGGGGCGCTGTGGCTGGAGGATGGCGTAGAGGAAATGGAGCTGGGGGTATGGATGGATGCTGGGCTGAACAGGAGCCCACAGGGTGCCCAGGTGGCCAAGAAGGCCAAGGGCAGCCTGGCCTGCATTAGGAATGGTGAGGCAGCAGGAGCAGGGAGGTGATTGTTCCCTGTACTCAGCACTGGTGAGGCCGCACCTCGAGGGCTGGGTCCAGTTTTGGGCCCCTCGCTGCAAGAAAGACACGGAGGCCCTGGAACGTGTTCAAAGGAGGGCAAGGAAATGGTGAGGGGTCTGGAGCACAGGGCTGATGAGGAGAGGCTGAAGGAGCTGGGAACGTTCAGCCTGGAGAAGAGGAGCTGAGGGCAGAGCGCACTGCTCTTATGGCTGCCTGAAGGGAGGCTGCAGGGAGCTGGGGGGCGGCCTCTGCTCTCGTGCCATCAGTGATGGGAGCAGGGGGAACGGCTTCAAGCTGCGGCAGGGGAGATTCAGGCTGGACGTGAGGAAGTGTCACTGTTCAGAAAGGTGGGCAGCACTGCAATGGGTGCCCAGGGAGGTGGGGGAGGCACCGAGCCTGGGGGTGTTCAAGGCAAGGCTGGGTGCTGTGCTGAGGGACGGGGTTCAGTGGGAGCTGCTGGGAACGGGGGAACGGTTGGACTGGGGCAGCTTGGAGGTCTGTTCCAACCTTGGGGATTCTATGTGTCCCAGTGGGGTCTCTATGGGGTCTCAATGGGTCCCTGTGGGTGTCTATGGGGTCTGTGGTGTCTGTATGGGTTCCAATGGGTCCCAATAGGTTCTATGGGGTCTCTATGGGTCTCAATTGGTTCCAATGGGTCCCAATAGGTTCTATGGGGTCTCAATGGTTCTCAATGGGTTCCAATGGGTCCCAATGGGTTCTATGCTGTCCCAATGGGTCCCTGTGGGTTCTATGGGGTCTCAATGGGTCTCTATGGGTTCCTGTGTGTCCCAATGGGATCTATGGGGTCTCAATGGGTCCCTGTGGGTCTCTATGGGGTCTGTGGTGTCTGTATGGGTTCCAATGGGTCCCAATAGGTTCTATGGGGTCTCAATGGGTCTCAATGGGTCCCAATAGGTTCTATGGGGTCTCAATGGGTCTCTATGGGTCCCTGTGGGTCTCTATGGGGTCTGTGGTGTCTGTATGGGTTCCAATGGATCCCAATAGGTTCTATGGGGTCTCAATGGGTCTCAATGGGTCCCAATAGGTTCTATGGGGTCTCAATGGGTCTCTATGGGTCCCTGTGGGTCTCTATGGGGTCTGTGGTGTCTGTATGGGTTCCAATGGGTCCCAATAGGTTCTATGGGGTCTCAATGGGTCTCAATGGGTCCCAATAGGTTCTATGGGACCTCAATGGGTTCCAATGGGTCCCTATATGTCCCAATGGGTCCCTATGGGTTCCTATGGGTTCTATGGGGTCTCAATGGGTCTCTATGGGTTCCTATGTGTCCCAATGGGATCTATGGGGTCTCAATGGGTCCCTGTGGGTCTCTATGGGGTCTGTGGGGTCTCTATGGGTTCCTATGGTTTCCTTGAGGAAGTGTCACTGTTCAGAAAGGTGGGCAGCACTGCAATGGGTGCCCAGGGAGGTGGGGGAGGCACCGAGCCTGGGGGTGTTCAAGGCAAGGCTGGGTGCTGTGCTGAGGGACGGGGTTCAGTGGGAGCTGCTGGGAACGGGGGAACGGTTGGACTGGGGCAGCTTGGAGGTCTTTCCCAACCTTGGGGATTCTAGGATTCTAGGATTCTATGTGTCCCAATGGGGTCTCTATGGGGTCTCAATGGGTCCCTGTGGGTCTCTATGGGGTCTGTGGGGTCTGTATGGGTTCCAATGGGTCCCAATGGGTTCTATGGGGTCTCTATGGGTCTCAATGGGTTCCAATGGGTCCCAATAGGTTCTATGGGGTCTCAATGGGTCTCAATGGGTTCCAATGGGTCCCAATAGGTTCTATGGGGTCTCAATGGGTTCTCAATGGGTTCCAATGGGTCCCAATAGGTTCTATGGGGTCTCAATGGGTCTCAATGGGTTCCAATGGGTCCCAATAGGTTCTATGGGGTCTCAATGGGTCTCAATGGGTCCCAATAGGTTCTATGGGGTCTCAATGGGTCTCTATGGGTCCCTAAGGTTTCTATGGGGTCTCAATGGGTCTCAATGGTTCCAATGGGTCCCTATGGTTTCTATGGTGTCTATGGGGTCTCAATGGGTCTCTATGGGTTCCTATGTGTCCCAATGGGATCTATGGGGTCTCAATGGGTCCCTGTGGCTCTCTATGGGGTCTGTGGTGTCTGTATGGGTTCCAATGGGTCCCAATAGGTTCTATGGGGTCTCAATGGGTCTCAATTGGTTCCAATGGGTCCCAATAGGTTCTATGGGGTCTCAATGGGTCTCAATTGGTTCCAATGGGTCCCAATAGGTTCTATGGGGTCTCAATGGGTCTCAATGGGTCCCAATAGGTTCTATGGGGTCTCAATGGGTCTCAATGGGTCCCTATGGTTTCTATGGGGTCTCAATGGGTCTCAATGGTTCCAATGGGTCCCTATGGTTTCTATGGTGTCTATGGGGTCTCAATGGGTCTCTATGGGTTCCTATGTGTCCCAATGGGATCTATGGGGTCTCAATGGGTCCCTGTGGGTCTCTATGGGGTCTGTGGGGTCTCTATGGGTTCCAATGGGTCCCAATAGGTTCTATGGGGTCTCAATGGGTCTCTATGGGTTCCAATGGGTCCCAATAGGTTCTATGGGATCTCAATGGGTCTCAATGGGTTCCAATGGGTCCCAATAGGTTCTATGGGGTCTCAATGGGTCCCTATGGGTTCTATGGTGTCTATGGGGTCTCAATGGGTCTCTATGGGTTCCTATGTGTCCCAATGGGATCTATGGGGTCTGAATGGGTCCCTGTGGGTCTCTATGGGGTCTGTGGTGTCTCTATGGGTTCCAATGGGTCCCAATGGGTTCTATGGGGTCTCAATGGGTCTCAATGGGTTCCAATGGGTCCCAATGGGTTCTATGGGGTCTCAATGGGTCCCTATGGTTTCTATGGGGTCTCAATGGGTCTCTGTGGGTTTCTATGTGTCCCAGTAGGTTCTATGGGGTCTCAATGGGTCTCAATGGGTCTCAATGGGACTGGGGGAGCTTGGAGGTCTTTCCCAACCTTGGTGATTCTATGACTCTATGATTCACACTGTCTGAGTTGAAATCAGGACACGGAAAGGGTGCAGCAGAGAATTCACTGCTCCACCCGTTAACGACAGTTCCATACGTTGGGTGAAACCCGTCCCTGTGCAGCTTTTTACTGCCTTAAAAATCAGCCTCCCCTGCATTGACTCCAAGCAAACTCCGTCACCCTCAGCTCATCTCAGACATCTCCCAGATGAGAAGCGTTCACTGATATCGTCAAAAATTCCTCTTGGTCTGCATCAGGAGTCCCTGCTGCTGGCCCAAACTGACGGCTGGGGCCACAGGCGCTCGCTTTAGGATTAGTTTGGAGCCGCCCTGTTGGAATACAAACCATCCGCTGGGTTGGATTTGCTCCGTTTCACCACCCAAGCCCTCGGGGCTCCGTCCCTCCTGCGTCCCCGCGATGCCCTTTTCCTCCCAGCCAAATTCTCACGGCCGGATCCTCAGGTGAGCTCTGCAAGCTGCCAAGTGCAGGATTGAGGTTCCTCGAGGGAAACCTCATCAGAGGGGGGGAAGCTGCAGGCCGTGGCTTAATCTCAGTCTCACCCCAAACGCAATTCCTTCTGCGAGTGCTCAGGTGCTTTAGAAATGGGGAGAATTCCTCCAGTCTTGGTGTGTATCTGAGTGCCACAGCGGGGCTTTTTGAGACCTCCCTCTCGCGTCCCTCACCTCCCCAAGAGATTCGCTTCCCTCCCTGCTCCACATTGGCAAACGATGACAGGGACAGGAAACGAAAGACGCAGAAACCGCGCTGCAGAGCGGCTCTGAATCGCAGACCCCCAAGCAGAACAAGCGCCACAAGCAGCGCTTTGACAGCGCTGGATGCCCAGAACTGCTTCAAAAAGCAGAGGTTCAGAAGGATCTCACCTGCCTGTGCCGGTTCCCCAGGTCTGGCATAAGCCGAGCATCGCAGCACCAACACCTCCTGACCTTTAACCGAGGTTTGATGGCCAATTCACAGACCTGACCCCCCCCCGAGCCCCCTAAAGCTGTTCCAATTGCCTTGGGACCCGTCCCCTCCCAGCCCTGCCTCAGGCCAACGCTCAATAGCAGCAACAAGAACAGGGATGGAAGGAGCCACCTCTGTCAACTCCAAAGATCACCTTCAAAATCTTTGTCCCAAAGCCATCAATTGGGGCCAAACCCAACAAACAACACTGCTGGGACCGACAGGACTTACACCAACCTCAGGCTTCAGGATGCCAGGGCGCAGGCCTGGGGCCTCTGCTGGCACCATTCACCAGCTGCAACGTGAGGCTGTGGGTCTCTATGGGGTTTGTGGTGTCTGTATGGGTTCCAATGGGTCCCAATAGGTTCTATGGGGCCTCAATGGGTCTCAATGGGTTCCAATGGGTCCCTATGGGTTCTATGGGGTCTCAATGGGTCTCAATGGGTTCTATGGGGTCTATGGGGTGTCAATGGGTGTCTATGGGTTCCTATGTGTCCAAATGGGATCTATGGGGTCTCAGTGGGTCCCTGTGGGTCTCTATGGGGTCTGTGGGGTCTCAATGGGTCCCAATGGGTTCTATGGGTTCTCAATGGGTCTCAATGGGTTCCAATGGGTTCTATGGGGTCTCAATGGGTTCCAATGGGTCCCAATGGGTTCTATGGGGTCCCAATGGGTCTCTATGGGTTCCTATGTGTCCCAATGGGATCTATGGGGTCTCAATGGGTCCCTGTGGGTCTCTATGGGGTCTGTGGGGTCTCTATGGGTTCCAATGGGTCCCAATAGGTTCTATGGGGCCTCAATGGGTCTCAATGGGTTCTATGGGGTGTCACTGGGTCTCTATGGGTTCCTATGTGTCCCAATGGGATCTATGGAGTCTCAGTGGGCTGCAATGTGAGGCTGTCTGGGGATGTTTGCAATCTGGGGCCCAACTGAGCTACTCAGGGTATCAGTGAAGGAGATCTGATCTCTCTTGGGGCAATTCATGCTTTGCTGGTGTAATCTGAGACAGGGCAAAGGAGATCTGACACACAAACAGGCAGCCTAGGGATGCAGGGTGTAACGTGGAACACTGGGAGTCGGAGCACCCAGAAGGCGGTTTTGGCCCCCGTGGGGTTACTCACAGCACCAGGACTGCAGCACGGGACCCACAGCGAGACACGTGGAGCTCAGGGCATCTGTGGGAGCTGAAGCTGGGCTCCAGTGAGGGGACAAGAGCTCGGTTGAGGGCACTTGAGGCTCCTCTTGGGCACCTGGGGTGGCATTTGGAGATCCTAGGGCTGCGATTCAGGGCCCATCTGGGGGTACAAGGGATGCCTGCTGGGGACACTGCAGGGGATCTGAGACTCCGGAGCTGAAAGTGCATTTGTGCAATGAGATCCCCTTCTGCTTTCCCTTCTGCAGGTGGACAAGTCCATCTCCCTCGGCCTCTCCTCAGGACAGGTGACGAGCTCCAGCCCTGACCATCTTGATCCTTCTCGCAGCCCCTCTGTCTTGCTGACCTCGTTCCTGTGCTGGGGATATGAAATCTGCAGGCAGCACTGCAGATGATGCCTTCCCTCCATCTTCTGCCCACTGTCTTCACTCACGGCTCGAGACAAGGATATGGAGATCTTCATCATTACTATCACAAGTAAGACAGACAGAATGTGGGGCAGACGAATGCAATTACTGCCAATTAACAACCATGCCGGCCAGTGAGGCGCATCGCTGGCCTCCCCAGACTGGCAGCCCTCCTTTCCAGATCATCGCCCACCTTCTCCACAGGGCGGCTCTCAGCCTGGCAGCCCCAGCCTATGCCACAGTCACAAATACAGCCTTGCTGTAGAAAACCTTTGCTTTTGTCCTCACGGCCTTTCACGAAATGCCTGTCAGTGCATTCTGTCATCTTAAAGCCTCTTCCCAAGCAGTGAGGCCTGGAGTCCCTGTCAGTAAAGACTCAGGCAGCAAAAGCATTTGTGCAGGGACCCAGCCACACGACGGTCATCCCAAAGCCTCCCCGCTGCCCCACAGAGCTGCCTCCCATCCCATGCTGTCCCACAGAGCCACCAACACGACCCACTGCCAAAAGTCAACCGTGTTTTGTATGCAAACGCCATTCCGGCAGGTACAGAGAAGAAATCCGGCAGGTGGAAGGGGTTGCGCAGGAGTCAAGGGCTGGTTTGGGGGGTGCCAGCCAGAGCAGGGCACGCAGCCATCACTCGGTCCAGCGGTGGCCACAGTGCGGGGCTGTGCAGACATAGTAGAGCCTCATGGCATCCTGAAGAGAAGGGGGAGGCCGTGGTCACAGGAGAGGGACAGGAAGGGGTGGCAACAGCAGCTGGGGGACCTGGGAGCGGCGCCTCACCTCAGCTCTCGCACTGTGCGACTGGAAGAAAACAGCTTCCTTGTGCCCACACCTGGGGGAGAGAAAGGAAAGCGGTGACACAGGAGGGACGCGGAGCCCCTGCGTGGGGCAGGAAGCACAGGAGGGGATGTTAAATAACCCCAGAGGGAAGCAAAGGAGCTGCGAGGAGAGGACTGGTGATGTGCAGCACAGAGCAGAGCCCTGCAGCAGGAACGTGGCAGGGATACCATGCCCCCGACACCGGGCAAGTGGGAGCCCAGGGGGAAAGCAGCAGGGCTGAGGACATCTCTCTGAAAGGCAAATGGGATCCCGGGCTCCATCGGCAGAGGGGTGGTCAGCAGGGACAGGGAGGTGATCGTCCCTCTCTACTCGGCTCTTGTGAGGCCCCATCTGGAGTCCCGTGTCCAGGTGTGGAGCCCTCAGGACAAGAAAGACAGAGAGATGTTGGAAAGGGTCCAGAGGAGGGCGACTGAGATGAGCAGGGGGCTGGAGCAGCTCCCCTATGAGGACAGGCTGAGGGAGTTGGGCTCGTTCAGCCTGGAGAAGAGAAGCTGCGGGCTGAGCTCAGTGCAGCCTATCGATAGCTGAAGGGAACCTACAGCCAGGAGGGGAGGCAACTCTTGCAAAGGGCTGACAGCAGCAGGACGAGGGGAAATGGATCCAAGGAACCAAGGGGACCCATAGAGCCCCATAGGAACCCATAGAGCCCCATGGGAACCCATAGAGCCCATAGGAACCAAGGGGACCCATGGAGCCCCATAGGAACCCATAGAGCCCCATGGGAACCCATAGGAACCAAGGGGACCCATAGAGCCCATAGGAACCAAGGGGACCCATAGGAACCTATAGGAACCCATAGGAACCCACAGAGCCCCATAGGAACCCACAGAGCCCCATAGAACCCATAGGAACCAAGGGGACCCATAGAACCCATAGGAACCAAGGGGACCCATAGAGCCCCATAGGAACCCATTGAGCCCCATGGGAACCCATAGGAACCCATGGGAACACATAGGAACCAAGGGGACCCATAGAGCCCATAGGAACCAAGGGGACCCATAGGAACCTATAGGAACCCATAGAACCCATAGGAACCCATAGGAACCCATAGGAACCCATAGGAACCCACAGAGCCCCATAGGAACCCATAGAGCCCCATGGGAACCCATAGAACCCATAGGAACCAAGGGGACCCATAGAACCCATAGGAACCAAGGGGACCCATAGAGCCCCATAGGAACCAAGGGGACCCATAGGAACCCATAGGAACCCATAGAACCCATAGGAACCCATAGGAACCCACAGAGCCCCATAGGAACCCATAGGAACCCATAGGAAACCATAGGAACCCATAGGAACACATAGGAACCCACAGAGCCCCATAGGAACCCATAGGAACCCATAGAGCCCCATAGGAACCCATAGTAACCCATAGGAACCAAGGGGACCCATAGAAACCCATAGCAACCAAGGGGACCCATAGGAACCCATAGGAACCCATAGGAACCCATAGGAACCCATAGGAACCCATAGGAACCCACAGAGACCCACAGAGACCCACAGAGACCCACAGAGACCCACAGAGACCCACAGAGACCCACAGAGACCCACAGAGACCCACAGAGACCCATAGGAACCCATAGGAACCCATAGGAACCCATAGGAACCCATAGGAACCCATAGGAACCCATAGGAACCCATAGGAACCCACAGGAACCCATAGGAACCCACAGAGCCCCATAGGAACCCATAGGAAACCATAGGAACCCATAGGAACCCATAGGAACCCACAGAGCCCCATAGGAACACATAGTAACCCATAGGAACCAAGGGGACCCATAGAGCCCCATAGGAACCAAGGGGACCCATAGGAACCCATAAGAACCCATAGAACCCATAGGAACCCATAGGAACCCACAGAGCCCCATAGGAACCCATAGGAACCCATAGGAACCCACAGAGCCCCATAGGAACCCATAGGAACCCATAGAGCCCCATAGGAACACATAGTAACCCATAGGAACCAAGGGGACCCATAGAAACCCATAGCAACCAAGGGGACCCATAGGAACCAATAGGAACCCATAGGAACCCATAGGAACCCATAGGAACCCATAGGAACCCATAGGAACCCATAGGAACCCATAGGAACCCATAGGAACCCACAGAGCCCCATAGGAACCCATAGGAACCCATAGGAACCCACAGAGTCCCATAGGAACCCATAGGAACCCATAGGAACCCACAGAGCCCCCTAGGAACCCACAGGAACCCATAGGAAGCCATAGGAACCCATAGGAAGCCATAGGAACCCATCCAAGCTGAGGGAGGGAAGATTTCAGTTGGATGTGAGGGGGAAGCTCTTCCCAAGGAGAGCGGTTAGGGCCTGGAACGGGCTGCCCAGGGAGGTTGTGGATGCCCCGTCCTTGGCCGTGTTCAAGGCCAGCTTGGACGGGGTCCTGGGCAACCTGATGTGACTGTGTGTGTTTGGTGGCCCTGCTGGGCAGGGGGTTGGAACTGCGTGATCCTTGAGCTCCCTTCAACCCGGCTCATTCTGTCATCCTGTGATTCTGTGCCCCTCACATCCCTGCAGGGGCTCCTGGTCCCCCCGGGGATCCCCAAGTCCTCCTCACTTCTGGCAGGGATGGTCCTCAGTGCGCGGCAGCGTTGGGTCCTGGGAGACATCAGCGATGATCTGCGTCAGCTCACTGTGAGGAGACACCCAGATTGTTAATCAACCTCCTAACGAGCCTCAAGATAGTTAACGGCCCTGGCATCTTCCTCATTATGTTCTTATTATTTGCTCGTGGGTTGTTCCACCTTACTGCCTTCTCCTTATCAGTTACTCTCTATTTATTCCTCAATCTTACGATTCCAACTGTTCCTTTATGATTCTTATTAACTGCCTATGAATATATGAATAAATGAATAAATGAATATATGAATATATGAATAAATGAACCCCCTATTCATTTTCTCCATTAATTGCCCTCCGGTCCTCTTCCCTTATTACCGATCCTTATTAATTACTCCCCATTTACACCTCGATCACCGTTAGTAACCCAATCATTCCATTCTCATCCTTACTATGAACTGCTCCACTTTGTTCGCTGCTCTCCAGTCAGCCTGCCTTATTACCTCTCACTACCGAGCCACCTGCCAAGCACTTTCCTCACTTAATTACCCCCTCGTTAACAACCCCCACCATTTCCTTTTGAAATTGCAGCCCCCCCCCGTTCACCAGCCTCCACCGATACCCAGAACAGGGGCGGCCAATGTGCCGAGGCGGGAGGATCGAGGGGAGGACCTTAGGGGCTGCCTCGTCGGGGGGACGAAGGAGGGGATGGCAGTGGACGGCTCTGTGGGTTGGAATCGGGAGGAAGGGGTGTCGGGGCTGGGTCCCGAGGGGCTCCGCACTCACTCCACTTCATGCGTGATCTTGTTGACGTAGATGCAGCTGCTGTCGGCCTCCTGCTGGTAGTCGCAATTGCGGCACTGGGGGCAGAGATGGGAGCGGGGAGGGTCAAGGCCCGGGCCCGGCTCTGAAGGACGCGGCTCGGGGGGTGCGGGGCCCGTGGGGGAAGCCGAGCCGCGGGGCCTCACCGCGTAAAGCAGCACACGGCTCTCCTTGTCCTCCTTGGGGTACAGCATGTTGTTGCTAAAGAGACGCCAATCAGCGCGGGGCCGGAACGGGGCTCGGTCCCGGCCCCGCTCCCGCCTCTCTCACCACTCCTGGCAGAAGCGGATCCCGACGAAACCCGGCTCAGAGGGACCCTCCGACTCCATGACGGCTCCGCGCACCGCGACCGACCACCACGGCGGCTCCGCGGGGACAAAAAGCATCCGAGCGCGGCCGGAAGTTTCCGGGTACGCGCACCGCAACCGACTACGGCGGCTCCGCGGGGACAAAAAGCATCCGAGCGCGGCCGGAAGTTTCCGGGTACGCGCAGCGCAACCGACTACGGCGGCTCCGCGGGGTCAAAAAGCATCCGAGCGCGGCCGTGCGCCGGAAGCCTCTTCCCCATCCGCCCGCGCCTGCAGCTGGGCTCTGTGGGTATTATAACCTTGGAATCATTAAGGTTGGAAAAGGTAACCAAGATCTGGTCCAACCACCACCGTGCTTCCTGAGCCACGCTGCTCAGTGTCACATCTACACATCCCTTGGAAACCTCCTGGAATGGTGGCCTCTCGCTGCCCTGGGCAGCCCGTCCCAATGCCTCTCCACTCTTTCTGTTGTTGTTTTTTCCTAATATCCAACACGAACCTCCCCTGGCACAACTGAAGCCGTGACTTCCAGCTCTGCGCCGTTACCTGAGGAAACAGGCGCCTCCCACCTCGGTACGACCTCCTTTCAGGCAGTTGAGCGGAGCGATACAGCCCTCCTGAGCCTCCTCCATATTAAACAACCCAGTTCCCTCAGCTGCTCCCTGTAAAACTTCTGTTCCAGACCCTTCACATCTTTGTTGCACTTCTCTGGACGCCCTCCAGGGCCTCCATGCCTTTCTTGCAGCGAGGGGCTCAAAGCCGCACGCGGTGCTCGAGGTGCGGCAACAGCAGTGCTGAGCACATCGTCCCCCTGGTCCCGCTGACTGCGCTGTTTCTGATAGAAGCCAGGATGCCGTTGGCCTTCCTGAGCACTCGGCACAGCACTGCCTCCTATTCAGTCGGCTGTCAGTTAACATTTCCGGATCCTTTTCCTCCCTGCAGCTTTCCTCTGCCCCAAACCCGTAGTGAATGCGTGGGATCGTTGTGACCACAGTGCAGGACCCGACGCTTGGTCTTGGCAAAGGTCCCTTTCAGTGCTGGAGTCCCTTTCAGTAAAGACTCAGGCAGCAAAAGCATTCAGTCCCTCAGCTCTGTCTGTACCTGCTGTCATTAAACCAGACTCTGCACTCAGCACAGCATGTCTTTAAATCAGCCCTGGTCTCCAACGTAGCAACCAACACTCTTCTTTTTCCTCTTGTCAGACTGACGTTAGGACAGTTAGACTCAGTCCACTGATCTGGCCTGTCCAGATCCATCTGTAAGGCCTTTCTATCTTCAGGCAGATCGGTACTTCTTCCCAACTTGGTTTCATCTCCAAACGTGCTGACGGAACAGTCAGTCCCTCTTTCCAGACTGTCAGTAAGGATAATGGGACGCAGACACTGAGGACGTCGTCATTCTTGCAATGGGAGAACATGTCCGCCACTGAAGGTGTGCAGTGCGTGGTGCTTTCACAGCACGGCTGTGGTGCCACGTGGGCAGCAGCAGGGCTCTTGTAGGTTCCATTAACAGCATTTTGTTTTTTCAGTGGATCATAGAACCATAGAGTCATAGAATCCCCAAGGTTGGGAAAGACCTCCAAGCTGCCCCAGTCCAACCGTTCCCCCGTTCCCAGCAGCTCCCACTGAACCCCGTCCCTCAGCACAGCACCCAGCCTTGCCTTGAACACCCCCAGGCTCGGTGCCTCCCCCACCTCCCTGGGCACCCATTGCAGTGCTGCCCACCTTTCTGAACAGTGACACTTCCTCAAGGAAACCATAGGAACCCATAGAGACCCCACAGACCCCATAGAGACCCACAGGGACCCATTGAGACCCCATAGATCCCATTGGGACACATAGGAACCCATAGAGACCAATTGAGACCCCATAGACACCATAGAACCCATAGGGACCCATTGGGACCCCATAGAACCCATTGGGACCCATTGGAACCCATTGAGACCCATTGAGACCCATAGAACCTATTGGGACCCATTGGAACCCATACAGACCCCACAGACCCCATAGAGACCCACAGGGACCCATTGAGACCCCATAGGTCCCATTGGGACACATAGGAACCCATAGAGACCCATTGAGACCCCATAGACACCATAGAACCCATAGGGACCCATTGGGACCCCATAGAACCCATTGGGACCCATTGGAACCCATTGAGACCCATTGAGACCCCATAGAACCTATTGGGCCCCATAGGAACCCATTGAGACCCATTGAGACCCCATAGAACCTATGGGGACCCATTGGAACCCATTGAGACCCCATAGAACCCATAGGGACCCATTGGGACCCCATAGAACCTATTGGGACCCATTGGAACCCATACAGACACCACAGACCCCATAGAGACCCACAGGGACCCATTGAGACCCCATAGAGACCCCATTGGGACCCATAGAATCATAGAATCATAGAATCCTAGAATCCCCAAGGTTGGGAAAGACCTCCAAGCTCCCCCAGTCCAATCGTTCCCCCCGTTCCCATAGGGACCTATAGGGACCCATAGGGACCCATAGAGACCCATAGAGACCTATAGGGACCCATAGGGATCCATAGAGACCCATAGAGACCCATAGAATCATAGAGACCCATAGGGACCAATAGAGACCCATAGGGACCAATGGAGACCCATAGAGTCCCATAGGGACCCATAGGGACCCATAGGGACCCATAGAGACCCATAGGGACCTATAGGGACCCATAGAGACCCATAGAGACCTATAGAGACCCATAGAGACCCATAGAATCATAGGGACCCATAGGGACCCATAGAGACCCATAGAATCCTAGAATCCTAGAATCCCCAAGGTTGGGAAAGACCTCCAAGCTGCCCCAGTCCAACCGTTCCCCCGTTCCCAGCAGCTCCCACTGAACCCCGTCCCTCAGCACAGCACCCAGCCTTGCCTTGAACACCCCCAGGCTCGGTGCCTCCCCCACCTCCCTGGGCACCCATTGCAGTGCTGCCCACCTTTCTGAACAGTGACACTTCCTCAAGGAAACCATAGGAACCCATAGAGACCCCACAGACCCCATAGAGACCCACAGGGACCCATTGAGACCCCATAGATCCCATTGGGACACATAGGAACCCATAGAGACCAATTGAGACCCCATAGACACCATAGAACCCATAGGGACCCATTGGGACCCCATAGAACCCATTGGGACCCATTGGAACCCATTGAGACCCATTGAGGCCCCATAGAACCTATGGGGACCCATTGGAACCCATTGAGACCCCATAGAACCCATAGGGACCCATTGGGACCCCATAGAACCTATTGGGACCCATTGGAACCCATACAGACACCACAGACCCCATAGAGACCCACAGGGACCCATTGAGACCCCATAGATCCCATTGGGACCCATAGAATCCTAGAATCCCAGAATCCCCAAGGTTGGGAAAGACCTCCAAGCTGCCCCAGTCCAACCGTTCCCCCGTTCCCAGCAGCTCCCACTGAACCCCGTCCCTCAGCACAGCACCCAGCCTTGCCTTGAACACCCCCAGGCTCGGTGCCTCCCCCACCTCCCTGGGCACCCATTGCAGTGCTGCCCACCTTTCTGAACAGTGACACTTCCTCACGTCCAGCCTGAATCTCCCCTGCCGCAGCTTGAAGCCTCCATATAGTGACCTCCTGGGGTCTCTATATAGAGGCAAGGCTGGGTGCTGTGCTGAGGGACGGGGTTCAGTGGGAGCTGCTGGGAACGGGGGAACGGTTGGACTGGGGGAGCTTGGAGGTCTTTCCCAACCTTGGGGATTCTAGGATTCTAGGATTCTATGGTCCCAATGGGGTCTCTATTGGGTCTCAATGGGTCCCTGTGGGTCTCTATGGGGTCTGTGGTGTCTGTATGGGTTCCAATGGGTCCCAATAGGTTCTATGGGGTCTCAATGGGTTCCAATGTGTCCCAATAGGTTCTATGGGGTCTCAATGGGTCTCTATGGGTCCCAATAGGTTCTATGGGGTCTCAATGGATCTCAATGGGTTCCAATGGGTCCCAATGGGTTCTATGGGGTCCCAATGGGTCTCTATGGGTTCTATGGTGTCTATGGGGTCTCAGTGGGTCTCTATGGGTTCCTATGTGTCCCAATGGGATCTATGGGGTCTCAATCGGTTCCAGTGGGTCCCAATGGGTCCCTATGGGTTCTATGGTGTCTATGGGGTCTCAATGGGTCTCTATGGGTTCCTATGTGTCCCAGTGGGATCTATGGGGTCTCAATGGGTCCCTGTGGGTCTCTATGGGGTCTGTGGGGTCTCTATGGGTTCCTATGGTTTCCTTGAGGAAGTGTCACTGTTCAGAAAGGTGGGCAGCACTGCAATGGGTGCCCAGGGAGGTGGGGGAGGCACCGAGCCTGGGGGTGTTCAAGGCAAGGCTGGGTGCTGTGCTGAGGGACGGGGTTCAGTGGGAGCTGCTGGGAACGGGGGAACGGTTGGACTGGGGGAGCTTGGAGGTCTTTCCCAACCTTGGGGATTCTAGGATTCTAGGATTCTATGGGTCTCTATGGGTCTCTATGATTCTATGGGTCCCTATAGGTCCCTATGGGTCTCTATGGGTTCCTATGGGTCTCTATGGGTCTCTATTGGTCCCTATGGGTCTCTATGGGTCCCTATGGGTCTCTATGATTCTATGGGTCTCTATGGGTCTCTATGGATCCTTATGGGTCCCTATAGGTCCCTATGGGTCTCTATGGGTCCCTATGGGTCCCTATAGGTCCCTATGGGAACGGGGGAACGGCTGGACTGGGGCAGCTTGGAGGTCTTTCCCAACCTTGGGGATTCTGGGATTCTATGGTTCTTTTATTATCTCTATACCCGGTGTGAGATTAAGAAACAACGGTTCAGATGTTGGTCCGAGCAGTTTATTACAAATCTTAATTAGGGAAATGGGGAAGGGGAGGACGGACACTACTATGAATTAGGGTAAAGGGGAAGGGAAGGGGGGCGATAGAAAAGATAGGAAAGAAGAAGCAAGGAGTTTTTATAGGAGGCAAGAGGGAGGTGGTCAGCGCCGTGCATCCAGCCAGGTTCATGGTTGAGTCTTTGATCTTCAGCAGCGGTGGGTCGTCGGGCGTTGCTCTGTTGTTGACGACAAGAAGAACAACGAGAACAACGAGGGCGACCATGGCGACGATGGCCCCTCTTCACAGAACCACAGGATGACAGAATGAGCCGGGTTGAAGGGACCTATGGGTTCTATGGGTTCCCATGGGTTCCTATGGGGCTCTGTGGGTTCCTATGGGTTCCTATGGGGCTCTATGGGTTCCTAGGGGCCTCTATGGGTCCCCTTGGTTCCTATGGGTTCTATGGGTTCCTATGGGTCCCCTTGTTTCCTATGGGGCTCTATGGGTCCCCTTGGTTCCTATGGGTTCTATGGGTTCCCATGGGTTCCTATGGGGCTCTATGGGTTCCTATGGGGCTCTATGGGTCCTCTTGGATCCTATGGGTTCCTATGGGTTCCTATGGGTCCCCTTGGTTCCTATGGGGCTCTGTGGGTTCCTATGGGTTCCTATGGGGCTCTGTGGGTTCCTATGGGTTCCTATGGGTTCCTATGGGTCCCCTTGGTTCCTATGGGTTCTATGGGTTCCTATGGGTTCCTATGGGTCCCCTTGGTTCCTATGGGTTCTATGGGTTCCCATGGGGCTCTGTGGGTTCCTATGGGGCTCTATGGGTCCCCTTGGTTCCTATGGGTTCTATGGGTTCCCATGGGTTCCTATGGGTCCCCTTGGTTCCTATGGGGCTCTGTGGGTTCCCATGGGTTCCTATGGGGCTCTGTGGGTTCCTATGGGTTCCTATGGGTTCCTATGGGTTCCCATGGGTTCCTATGGGTCCCCTTGTTTCCTATGGGTTCTATGGGTTCCCATGGGTTCCTATGGGTCCCCTTGGTTCCTATGGGTTCTATGGGTTCCCATGGGTTCCTATGGGTCCCCTTGGTTCCTATGGGTTCTATGGGTTCCCATGGGTTCCTATGGGTCCCCTTGGTTCCTATGGGTTCTATGGGTTCCCATGGGTTCCTATGGGGCTCTGTGGGTTCCTATGGGTTCCTATGGGGCTCTATGGGTTCCTAGGGGCCTCTATGGGTCCCCTTGATTCCTATGGGTTCTATGGGTTCCTATGGGTCCCCTTGGTTCCTATGGGGCTCTATGGGTCCCCTTGGTTCCTATGGGTTCTATGGGTTCCCATGGGTTCCTATGGGGCTCTATGGGTTCCTATGGGGCTCTATGGGTCCTCTTGGATCCTATGGGTTCCTATGGGTTCCTATGGGTCCCCTTGGTTCCTATGGGGCTCTGTGGGTTCCTATGGGTTCCTATGGGGCTCTGTGGGTTCCTATGGGTTCCTATGGGTTCCTATGGGTCCCCTTGGTTCCTATGGGTTCTATGGGTTCCTATGGGTTCCTATGGGTCCCCTTGGTTCCTATGGGTTCTATGGGTTCCCATGGGGCTCTGTGGGTTCCTATGGGGCTCTATGGGTCCCCTTGGTTCCTATGGGTTCTATGGGTTCCCATGGGTTCCTATGGGTCCCCTTGGTTCCTATGGGGCTCTGTGGGTTCCTATGGGTTCCTATGGGGCTCTGTGGGTTCCTATGGGTTCCTATGGGTTCTATGGGTTCCCATGGGTTCCTATGGGTCCCCTTGTTTCCTATGGGTTCTATGGGTTCCCATGGGTTTCTATGGGTCCCCTTGGTTCCTATGGGTTCTATGGGTTCCCATGGGTTCCTATGGGGCTCTGTGGATTCCTATGGGTTCCTATGGGGCTCTATGGGTTCCTAGGGGCCTCTATGGGTCCCCTTGGTTCCTATGGGTTCTATGGGTTCCTATGGGTCCCCTTGGTTCCTATGGGGCTCTATGGGTCCCCTTGGTTCCTATGGGTTCTATGGGTTCCCATGGGTTCCTATGGGGCTCTATGGGTTCCTATGGGGCTCTATGGGTCCTCTTGGATCCTATGGGTTCCTATGGGTTCCTATGGGTCCCCTTGGTTCCTATGGGGCTCTGTGGGTTCCTATGGGTTCCTATGGGGCTCTGTGGGTTCCTATGGGTTCCTATGGGTTCCTATGGGTTCCTATGGGTCCCCTTGGTTCGTATGGGTTCTATGGGTTCCCATGGGTTCCTATGGGTCCCCTTGGTTCCCATGGGTTCCTATGGGTCCCCTTGGTTCCTATGGGTTCTATGGGTTCCCATGGGGCTCTGTGGGTTCCTATGGGGCTCTATGGGTCCCCTTGGTTCCTATGGGTTCTATGGCTTCCCATGGGTTCCTATGGGTTCCTATGGGTTCCTATGGGTTCCTATGGGTTCCTATGGGTTTCTATGGGTCCCCTTGTTTCCTATGGGGCTCTATGGGTCCCCTTGGTTCCTATGGGTTCTATGGGTTCCCATGGGTTCCTATGGGGCTCTATGGGTTCCTATGGGGCTCTATGGGTCCCCTTGGTTCCTATGGGTTCCTATGGGTCCCCTTGGTTCCTATGGGGCTCTATGGGTCCCCTTGGTTCCTATGGGTTCTATGGGTTCCCATGGGTTCCTATGGGTTCCTATGGGTTCCTATGGGTTCCTATGGGTTCCTATGGGGCTCTATGGGTCCCCTTGGTTCCTATGGGTTCTATGGGTTCCCATGTGGCTCTATGGGTTCCTATGGGGCTCTATGGGTTCCTATGGGGCTCTATGGGTCCTCTTGGTTCCTATGGGTTCTATGGTTTCCCCTGGGTTCCTATGGGTCCCCTTGGTTCCTATGGGGCTCTATGGGTCCCCTTGGTTCCTATGGGTTCCATGGGTTCCCATGGGTTCCCATGGGGCTCTATGGGTTCGTATGGGGCTCTATGGGTCCCCTTGGTTCCTATGGGTTCTATGGGTTCCCATGGGTTCCTATGGGGCTCTATGGGTTCCTATGGGGCTCTATGGGTCCTCTTGGTTCCTATGGGTTCACAGAATCAGAATCACAGGATGACAGAATGAGCCGGGTTGAAGGGAGCTCAAGGATCACGCAGTTCCAACCCCCTGCCCAGCAGGGCCACCAAACACACACAGTCACATCAGGTTGCCCAGGACCCCGTCCAAGCTGGCCTTGAACACGGCCAAGGACGGGGCATCCACAACCTCCCTGGGCAGCCCGTTCCAGGCCCTAACCGCTCTCCTTGGGAAGAGCTTCCCCCTCACATCCAACCTCAACCTTCCCTCCTTCAATGGTTTCCAATGGTTTCAAAGCGGTCGACTCAGCTCTCTTTGCAGTGACAGCTCAGATCCCAGGTGGTTCAGTCAGCTCTCCTTGGAACGGCAGCTTCTGGCCCTGGCAGCTCAGCAGGAACCTCCTTTGCTCTTCTCTTCCTGGCCTCGCCAGCAGATCCGAGGCAGCAGGGAGGCGCCAAGTTGCCTCTTGCCTTCACAGCACACGGTGGCATCGTCCCCCAGCTTCCCATACGGAGCTGGAGCTGGTTGCTCACAGCCCAGACCTTCCGCCAGCAAACGCTCCTGAGCTCTGTTTTCCGAAGGCAGGCAGCTCTGGAGGAAGGGGCTTTCAGATGTTCCCACTTCTGATTGTCACACGGTGAGCAGCCATCACTGGCCTCCTTGGCAACTCAGAGTCTCATCACCAGAAAAGCCCCAGGAAGCAGCTGTGAGCCACAAAACAAAGAAGGATTCTCCCACCTATCGCCACGCGCTGCTGGAAAGAGCCTGGCCTCGTCCTTCTGCCTCTTGCACCTGAGATTTGTAGGCGTCCATCAGACACCTCGAGGTGCGGCGCAGAAATTCCTGCATTCCGACACGTTGCCTAAAACACAGCTCTGCAAAGAGTGAAGCAGCCTGCAGCCTTGCTTTCCGTCTTGGTGAAGGAACTCCGGAATGGGTTTTAGACCGCCAGAAAATGGATCCATTTCTTGGTGTGCCTGAGACTCCGTTTGCAGTGGATATTACCTGTACGCCTCCAACTGAGACGCGCGGTGCTGCAGTCACATCTCCAACACAGAAACTTGACTGGGCCTCTCGCCTGGAATTGCTTGGACTCGATGATCTCTGCAGGTCCCTTCCAACCCCTGCAGTTCTGTCATTTAAGACCTCTCTCACAGAGAAGGATATTCCTCACTCGCAGCCACACGTGTGACTGCGCCGCTTCACGCCTATGGGCCGCCATCACTTGTTGGCAGCGCGTGCGTTTGTGAACAACTGCTAGGAGGAGGCTAAGAGTGAAATTCCATGGCGATGCTCTGCCAAACACCCTGAGGACTCACAAAGAACCGCAGCGGCTTCCACTGAACCGCGCTGGTTTTTCACAAAAGCAAGACAAAACATCACCAGTTTTCTGGTTGCGTTGCTCTCATTTCTTAAGTTTTAACTGAAAATATGGAAAGATAAATGAAGTTTTGGTTACTTATTGTCTCGGTTTCTGTTGTTATATAGGGCCCCATAGCGCCCTATAGAGACACACAGTGCCCCATAG
The DNA here is from genome assembly GCF_026119805.1 of Tympanuchus pallidicinctus. NCBI lineage: Eukaryota > Metazoa > Chordata > Aves > Galliformes > Phasianidae > Tympanuchus > Tympanuchus pallidicinctus. The sequence continues at coordinate 70,444 of NW_026294778.1, forward strand.
CGCCCTATACAGACACACAGTGCCCCATAGTGCCCTATAGACACACAGTGCCCCATAGCGCCCTATAGACACACAGTGCCCCATAGCGCCCCATAGAGACACACAGTGCCCCATAGCGCCCTATAGAGACACACAGTGCCCCATAGCGCCCTATAGACACACAATGCCCCATAGTGCCCTATAGACACACAGTGCCCCATAGCGCCCTATAGAGACACACAGTGCCCCATAGTGCCCTATAGACACACAGCGCCCCATAGCGCCCTATAGAGACGCACAGTGCCCCATAGCGCCCTATAGAGACACACAGTGCCCCATAGTGCCCTATAGAGACACACAGTGCCCCATAGCGCCCTATAGAGACGCACAGTGCCCCATAGTGCCCTATAGAGACACACAGTGCCCCATAGCGCCCTATAGAGACACACAGTGCCCCATAGCGCCCTATAGACACACAGTGCCCCATAGCGCCCCATAGAGACACACAGAGCCCCATAGCGCCCTATAGACACACAGTGCCCCATAGCGCCCCATAGAGACACACAGTGCCCCATAGCGCCCTATAGACACACAGAGCCCCATAGCGCCCTATAGAGACACACAGAGCCCCATAGCGCCCTATAGAGACACACAGAGCCCCATAGTGCCCCACAGAGACACACAGTGCCCCATAGCGCCATACAGGGACACACAGTGCCCCATAGCGCCCTATAGAGACACACAGTGCCCCATAGTGCCCCACAGAGACACACAGTGCCCCATAGCGCCCTATAGAGACACACAGTGCCCCATAGCGCCCTATAGAGACACACAGTGCCCCATAGTGCCCTATAGACACACAGTGCCCCATAGCGCCATACACAGACACACATTGCCCCATAGCGCCCTATAGAGACGCACAGTGCCCCATAGCGTCCTATAGAGACACACAGTGCCCCATAGCGCCCTATAGAGACACACAGAGCCCCAAAGCGCCCTATAGAGACACACAGTGCCCCATAGCGCCCTATAGAGACACACAGTGCCCCATAGCGCCCTGTAGAGACACACAGTGCCCCATAGCGCCCCATAGAGACACACAGTGCCCCATAGCGCCCTATGGGGTTTCAGTTGTTTTTGTAAGGCTGCTGTGCTGGGCTGGGTGCTCAAGGGCAAGATCCCCTCCACACATCGTGCAGCTGATGCTGTGTGCAGTGAGTGGCAGTAATCACACAGAGGGTTCAAAATGGGAACCCTGGCCATCAGTAATCTTACAAGAGATTACAGACAAAGGCAAAGATGTTGGAATAGCACCAGAAGAGGAGGTTAAATGTGCTGCAGAGGTTCCCCTGTGTGATAAACTGGCAGAGAATGAGAGGAAAGGCGCCCTCTTGGCTGACGGGTCCTGTAGCGCTGTGGGGAAGCGCTGGGCTGGAAAGCAGCTGCACCGAGTTCTACAATGAGCTGCAAAGCTACTGAAGGAAAGGGTGAATGGAGCCCATTTGCAGGAGTGAAGGCCGTCCAGATGGCTTCAGACACTGCTGACCAAGAACAGCCACCGGTCCTCTACCTCCACGCTGACTCCTTGACTAAGTAGCAAATGCCCTACGGGGGTTACGGCAGTGGAAGCAGAACAGGCAGCACGGAGGTGAAGCCCATCAGGGCCACTGCGCTGTGGGAAGACATTGCTGCCCAGGGGCAGAACGTGGCTGTAAAACTACGTGATGCTCCGTCAGTCGTGCCTCCGATGGACGCTGAGTGGGCCAGCAGGACTGAAGTGGCCGCGGTCGACCTGGCCTGACAACATTCGGGTGAATTGTTCATAGCTTGAGGGGTCCGTGAAGCTTCAGGCCGCCAAGAAAGAGATGCGGGGTATGGATGAGCTCAGCGCCAAGGGTCCTGACTGTGGACGCTATTGCACAGGTGATCCACGAATGGGAAACGTGCTGTAATGAAGCAAGCCAAGCCATTACCCTCACTGCACAGCCTCTGGTGTGAGCATCCGCCCTGCGAGCAGAAGCTCCCCTCCTCCACGCACCCCGTCGCACCACTACAAGGAAACCAATCCCTTGTGGATCTGAAACGCTCCTGTTCCATCAGGCTGGGCACTGCACTCACAGCTCTGAAAGGACTCAGGGCTCCCTTGGGAGGTTTTGCTCCAACGACAGGGGAAAGCAGGTAAATTCAAGAGGAAGTGAGAAAAAAAAACCCACCTCACGTTTTAAAACGCTGATGCATCTTAAAGCGTGTGGGAAATTGAGGATTTGTTGATTCCAGAGGAAGCAGCTCAGTAACGAAATTCCGGGCTCCTTAGAAGGTGCAGACACACGACAGGCACTGTGGGACGTGGCTTTGCTGCCTGCACTGTGAAAATCATTAATCCAGCCCTGCAGTTCTCTCCCCTTCCCAAGCGTTGATTCCCCTCCTGTTCGCAGGCTCCCTTCAGGCACCGCAGGCTGCACTCAGCTCAGCCCGCAGCTCCTTTTCTCCACGCTGGACGAGCCCAGCTCCCTCCGCCTGTCCTCGCAGGGCAGCTGCTCCGGCCCCCCATCGCCTCCCTGCCCTCCTCTCCCACAGCTCCGTGTCTCTCTTGCACTGCGGGCTCCAGCCCTGGACGCGGTGCTGCAGACGGGGCCTCACAAGAGCGGAGCAGAGGGGGACGATCGCCTCCGTGTCCCCGCTGGCCACCCCTCTGCTGACGGAGCCCGGGATCCCGTTTGCTTTCCCACTGCTGCCTCGTGCCCAGCTTTCCATCCCGCAGGTCCTCCTCCGCAGGGCTGCTCTCAAGAACCGCTCCTTGCAGTCTGGATGGATGCCCGGGATCTGCAGCTCGTATCCGTTGTGTTACACGTGGAAACATTTCCCGGGCAGCACATTTCTATTCAGCGCTGCCCCCCATCCTTCCAGGAGAGCCGACTCTTCCCTACAGCGCCGCTGAGGCTGAGCAGGGCACAGCGCTGACCCCCGTCTCACACATCAGCTCCGACAGCAAACGCAGAAGGCGGAGCTCCGACCAAAGGCGGCCCCTTCCATTCCCGTGCTGCAGCTTCCCCGGCTTTCGTTCCCTGCTTCAGGAATCACATCCTATGGGTTCCTATGGGGCTCTGTGGGTTCCTATGGGTTCCTATGGGTTCCTATGGGGCTCTGTGGGTTCCTATGGGTTCCTATGGGGCTCTGTGGGTTCCTATGGGTTCCTATGGGGCTCTGTGGGTTCCTATGGGTTCCTATGGGTTCCTATGGGGCTCTGTGGGTTCCTATGGGTTCCTATGGGTTCCTATGGGGCTCTATGGGTTCCTATGGGTTCCTATGGGTCCCCTTGGTTCCTATGGGGCTCTGTGGGTTCCGATGAGTTCCTATGGGTTCCTATGGGGCTCTGTGGGTTCCTATGGGTTCCTATGGGTTCCTATGGGGCTCTGTGGGTTCCAATGGGTTCCTATGGGTTCCTATGGGGCTCTGTGGGTTCCTATGGGTTCCTATGGGTCCCCTTGGTTCCTATGGGGCTCTGTGGGTTCCGATGGGTTCCTATGGGTTCCTATGGGGCTCTGTGGGTTCCTATGGGTTCCTATGGGTTCCTATGGGGCTCTGTGGGTTCCTATGGGTTCCTATGGGTCCCCTTGGTTCCTATGGGGCTCTGTGGGTTCCGATGGGTTCCTATGCGTTCCTATGGGGCTCTGTGGGTTCCTATGGGTTCCTATGGGTTCCTATGGGGCTCTGTGGGTTCCGATGGGTTCCTATGGGTTCCTATGGGGCTCTGTGGGTTCCTATGGGTTCCTATGGGTTCCTATGGGGCTCTGTGGGTTCCTATGGGTTCCTATGGGTCCCCTTGGTTCCTATGGGGCTCTGTGGGTTCCTATGGGTTCCTATGGGTCCCCATGGTTCCTATGGGGCTCTGTGGGTACCTATGGGTTCTATCGGTCCCCTTGGCTCCTATGGGGCTCTGTGGGTTCCTATGGGTTCCTATGGGTTCTATGGGTTCCTATGGGTTCCTATGGGTCCCCTTGGTTCCTATGGGGCTCTATGGGTCCCCTTGGTTCCTATGGCTTCTGTGGGTTCCCATGGGTTCCTATGGGGCTCTATGGCGCTCTATGGGTCCTCTTGGTTCCTATGGGTTCTATGGGTCCCCTTGGTTCCTATGGGTTCTGTGGGTTCCCAGGGGTTCCTATGGGGCTCTATGGGGCTCTATGGGTCCCCTTGGTTCCTATGGGTCCTATGGGTCCCCTTGCTTCCTATGGGTTCTATGGGTTCCCATGGGTTCCTATGGGTCCCCTTGGTTCCTATGGGGCTCTATGGGTCCTCTTGGTTCCTATGGGTTCTATGGGTTCCCATGGGTTCCTATGGGGCTCTATAGGTCCCCTTGGTTCCTATGGGTTCACAGAATCAGAACCACAGGATGACAGAATGAGCCGGGTTGAAGGGAGCTCAAGGATCACGCAGTTCCAACCCCCTGCCCAGCAGGGCCACCAAACACACACAGTCACATCAGGTTGCCCAGGACCCCGTCCAAGCTGGCCTTGAACACGGCCAAGGACGGGGCATCCACAACCTCCCTGGGCAGCCCGTTCCAGGCCCTAACCGCTCTCCTTGGGAAGAGCTTCCCCCTCACATCCAACTGAAATCTTCCCTCCCTCAGCTTGGATGGCTTCCTATGGGTTCTATGGGTTCCTATGGGTTCCTATGGCTTCCTATGGGGCTCTGTGGGTTCCTATGGGTTCCTATGGGTCCTCTTCGTTCCTATGGGGCTCTGTGGGTTCCTATGGGTTCCTATGGGTTCTATGGGTTCCTATGGGTTCCTATGGGTCCCCTTGGTTCCTATGGGTTCTATGGGTCCCCTTGGTTCCTATGGGTTCTATGGGTCCCCTTGGTTCCTATGGGGCTCTGTGGGTTCCTATGGGTTCCTATGGGTTCTATGGGTTCCTATGGGTTCCTATGGGTCCCCTTGGTTCCTATGGGCTCTATGGGTCCCCTTGGTTCCTATGGGCTCTATGGGTCCCCTTGGTTCCTATGGGTTCTATGGGTTCCCATGGGGCTCTATGGGTTCCTATGGGGCTCTATGGGTCCCCTTGGTTCCTATGGGTTCTATGGGTTCCCATGGGGCTCTATGGGTTCCTATGGGGCTCTATGGGTCCCCTTGGTTCCTATGGGTTCTATGGGTTCCCATGGGGCTCTATGGGTTCCTATGGGGCTCTATGGGTCCCCTTGGTTCCTATGGGTTCTATGGGTTCCCATGGGGCTCTATGGGTTCCTATGGGGCGCTATGGGTCCCCTTGGTTCCTTGGATCCATTTCCCCTCGTCCTGCTGCTGTCAGCCCTTTGCAAGAGTTGCCTCCCCTCCTGGCTGTAGGTTCCCTTCAGCTATCGATAGGCTGCACTGAGCTCAGCCCGCAGCTTCTCTTCTCCAGGCTGAACGAGCCCAACTCCCTCAGCCTGTCCTCATAGGGGAGCTGCTCCAGCCCCCTGCTCATCTCAGTCGCCCTCCTCTGGACCCTTTCCAACATCTCTCTGTCTTTCTTGTCCTGAGGGCTCCACACCTGGACACGGGACTCCAGATGGGGCCTCACAAGAGCCGAGTAGAGAGGGACGATCACCTCCCTGTCCCTGCTGACCACCCCTCTGCCGATGGAGCCCGGGATCCCAGGAAGGTGAGCCGTGCCGCTCGGCCCCCCCGCAGCAGATGCAGCACGATGATCCTGCCCCTGCTGAGGCCGCATTTACGACACCGTGTCCAGATCCCGGTTCGAGAAAGACGCGGCTCTGCTAGAAGGAGCCCAGCAGGGGGCCAAAAACCAAACCTCTGCAAACCCTTGGCAGACCCGGAATCGTAACCCAAACCCAGCCCGTAACCGCAGCCTCCCCCTGCCCCCACCTCCCCCCGAAACCCCCGCCCCGCCTCGGGGCTCGGCGCTCGCGCAGCTCCTTGGGGCCCCGCCGGCCGCCCGCTTCCTGCCCCGCCCCGAGGAGCCGCGCTCCGTGCGCTGAGGCCGCGCGGGGAAGCGGCCCGGGCTCGGGGCCTGGACTCGGAGCTGCGGCCTCCCCTCGCCGTGCGGGAGGGATCTTCTGCCGCGGTCCCGCTTAGGGGGCGGCAGGGCGGCCGTCTCTTCGGTGCCGGGACGGCGCTGCGCCGAGGAGCGGTGCGGGAGGCGATCCCGAAGCCGGTGTCCGAGCGCGTTCCTGTCGGCCGAACGGCGGATCCGCGTCCGTTCCGTATCCGTGGGACGAGGCGGCTGCGTCGATCTTCCGACATCCGGGAAGGGGGCTTTGCTTCTTTAGTGCGAGTTCCCTTCACTGGAAGTTTACGGTAGGTCGGTGCGATTTCCTCTCGTCAGCGAGTGGATGTGCTGGAAACGCTGGAGGTGTGCGGCATAAACAGCCGCGAGTCACAGACTGCGGTTGTTCTTTTTCAGATCCACGGTCCCTTCGGAAATCCCAGCCAAGCGCCGAAATGGGGCACGGCCCACATGTTTTGTATCGAACGTGTGCGGGCGCCCTGCAAAATGCAGGCGTTGCAGCCGCCCTGTTTCTGCGGGGGTTGGGAGGGGAAGGACTGAAGCGAAGGAGCGGCGCCACTCGTCTGTTTAAAGCGCTGGAAGCCCTGCAGGGTGAGTGAGTGCCAAGCGTTCCGTAGCGGAGAGGTAGGAATCGCAATCGGCAGCTCGGAGCGCAGCGTTTCGCTCTGCTGCCATTGGTGATCTCAACTCTTTGCCTCTGTTGGAAATAACGGCAGTCATTTTGTCGGGACGGCGTCTGATAAAAGCAGAACTGATTGGCGATCGCAATGGCGGCGTCCCACAAGTAGCAGCGCCCTATGGACACCACAGGACAGCCTTTAGAGCCCGTTTGCTCCCCTTTGCCTCCCCCTGCCCTGTTTCCCAATGGCTGGGTGCTCCAGGTTCACAATGCTATCAGAAGAATTGACGTTTGCTATTTGTTCATTGATTTGTTACCTGGTGCCAGTCAGGAATCATCCAAGCCGTCTCGGTGCTCTGCTTGTCCCATGGATGCGGTGATTTTCTTTGAGGTCATCATCGTTAAGCAGAGAGCACTGGGGATGATGGCAGGCCTTCCCAATGCCAGGCTCTTCCTCGGGCTGCCATGGCTTGTTCTCATGCAGGATATTCTTGCAGCCTATGTGGCAAAATATCCATCCATACACCTACATACAGAGCGTGCCTTCCTGGGAAGGTTCGTCCGTACGATAAGAGATGTAAACTTATCAGAGATCTTCCCCAAGTTAAGTAGAGGGACTCCCAAAAGGAACTATGAGAGCGGAGATCATGAAATAATAATAATATTATGCAATTCTAATGCAGAAACAACCCTTGATCCTCACACCTCTGAGCTGCACGCTCAGCTTCCCAGAGCCCCGTTAGGTTGAGATGCAGCTTTGTGCTTCCTTGTTTCTGGAAAAGACCGCCAATAGCCGTTCAAGCCCAGCAGGAATGGATCTGTCCGTATGGCGCCGTCGTTCACTTCCTTTTCCTTGGCAGGCAGGCAGCCCCAGCGCCCCGTTTGTTCTTCCTTCAGGCCTCACCATCGCGCTGGCTGTTAAGGAGCTGGAGCGCCTTCCTGCATGCCGAGCTGTGCGACTGCTGTAGGAACGGCTTGGGCAGGGGGTTGGACTGCATGAGCTCTGCAGCTCCCTGCAACCCCTGCAGTTCTGGGATGCTGGGATTCTATGGGTCCCAGTGTGTCTCTATGGGTCTCAGTGTGTCTCTATGGGTCCCAATGTGTCTCTATGGCTCCCAACGTGCCTCAATGGGTCCCAATGGGTCTCAACGTGTCTCCATGGATCCCAATGTGTCTCTATGGATCCCAATGTGTCTCTATGGGTCCCAATGTGTCTCTATGGGTCTCAATGTGTCTCTATGGGTCTCAGTGTATCTCTATGGGTCCCAACGTGTCTCTATGGGTCCCAACGTTTCTCTATGGGTCCCAAAGTGTCTCTTTGGTCCCAACGTGTCTCTATGGGTTTCAACGTGTCTCTATGGGTCCCAGTGTGTCTCTATGGGTCCCAACGTGTCTCTATGGGTCCCAATGTGTCTCTATGGGTTCCAATGGGTCTCTATGGGTCCCAGCGTGTCTCAATGGGTCCCAATGTGTCTCTATGGGTCCCAACGTGTCTCTATGGGTCCCAACGTGTCTCTATGGGTCCCAACGTGTCCCTATGGTCCCACTGCTCACTGCAGCAGGCTGCCCAGGGAGGTGCTGGAGTCTCCTGCTCTGCAGATGTTCCAGAGCTGCCTGCATGCCGAGCTGTGCGACTGCTGTAGGAACGGCTTGGGCAGGGGGTTGGACTGCATGAGCTCTGCAGCTCCCTGCAACCCCTGCCATTCTGGGATGCTGGGATTCTATGGGTCCCAGTGTGTCTCTATGGGTCCCAATGTGTCTCTATGGGTCCCAATGTGTCTCTATGGGTCCCAACGTGTCTCTATGGGTCCCAATGTGTCTCTAAGCGTCCCAAAGTGTCTCTATGGGTCCCAATTGTCTCTGTGGGTCCCAATGTGTCTCTATGGGTCCCAGTGTGTCTCTATGGTTCTCAACATGCCTCTATGGGTGCCAATGTTTCTCTATGCGTCCCAATGGGTCTCAATGTGTCTCTATGGGTCTCAGTGTATCTCTATGGGTCCCAACGTGTCTCTATGGGTCCCAACGTGTCTCTATGGGTCCCAAAGTGTCTCTTTGGTCCCAACGTGTCTCTATGGGTTTCAACGTGTCTCTATGGGTCCCAGTGTGTCTCTATGGGTCCCAACGTGTCTCTATGGGTCCCAATGTGTCTCTATGGGTTCCAATGGGTCTCTATGGGTCCCAGCGTGTCTCAATGGGTCCCAATGTGTCTCTATGGGTCCCAACGTGTCTCTATGGGTCCCAACGTGTCTCTATGGGTCCCAACGTGTCCCTATGGTCCCACTGCTCACTGCAGCAGGCTGCCCAGGGAGGTGCTGGAGTCTCCTGCTCTGCAGATGTTCCAGAGCTGCCTGCATGCCGAGCTGTGCGACTGCTGTAGGAACGGCTTGGGCAGGGGGTTGGACTGCATGAGCTCTGCAGCTCCCTGCAACCCCTGCCATTCTGGGATGCTGGGATTCTATGGGTCCCAGTGTGTCTCTATGGGTCCCAATGTGTCTCTATGGGTCCCAATGTGTCTCTATGGGTCCCAACGTGTCTCTATGGGTCCCAATGTGTCTCTAAGCGTCCCAAAGTGTCTCTATGGGTCCCAATTGTCTCTGTGGGTCCCAATGTGTCTCTATGGGTCCCAGTGTGTCTCTATGGTTCTCAACATGCCTCTATGGGTGCCAATGTTTCTCTATGCGTCCCAATGGGTCTCAATGTGTCTCTATGGGTTTCAACGTGTCTCTATGGGTCCCAACGTGTCTCTATGGGTCCCAACGTGTCTCTATGGGTCCCAACGTGTCCCTATGGTCCCACTGCTCACTGCAGCAGGCTGCCCAGGGAGGTGCTGGAGTCTCCTGCTCTGCAGATGTTCCAGAGCTCCTGCATGCCGAGCTGTGCGACTGCTGTAGGAACGGCTTGGGCAGGGGGTTGGACTGCATGAGCTCTGCAGCTCCCTGCAACCCCTGCAGTTCTGGGATGCTGGGATTCTATGGGTCCCAGTGTGTCTCTATGGGTCCCAATGTGTCTCTATGGGTCCCAAGGTGTCTCTATGGGTCCCAGTGTGTCTCTATGGTTCTCAACATGCCTCTATGGGTGCCAATGTTTCTCTAAGCGTCCCAATGGGTCTCAATGTGTCTCTATGGGTCCCAATGTTTCTCTATGGGTCCCAATGTGTCTCTATGGGTCCCAACGTGTCTCTATGGGTTTCAACGTGTCTCTATGGGTCCCAGTGGGTCTCAACGTGTCTCTATGGGTCCCAATGTGTCTCTATGGGTCTCAACGTGTCTCTATGGGTCCCAATGTGTCTCTATGGGTTCCAACGTTCTCCCTTGCTTCGTATGTAACATCCCATGTTGCCATTGTGCATGGAACACCTTTCCACCTTTTATCCTTTTACAGCCCCTAAGGATCTCTTGTTTCTCAGCTGAAACAATTGTCTTGAGCCCATTCACGAGTGTCTGGGGCTGCGGTTCAGCCCACGACTCTTGTAATCAGCTGGTATCCCTAGGTGCCATCGTGCAGACATCACAGATCACAGAATCACAGAATCGTAGGGGTTGGAAGGGAGCTCCAGAGATCATCGAGTCCAACCCCCTGCCAAAGCAGGTTCCCTATAGCAGTCGCACAGCTCGGCATGCAGGCAGCTCTGGAACATCTGCAGAGCAGGAGACTCCAGCACCTCCCTGGGCAGCCTGCTGCAGTGAGCAGTGGGACCATAGGGACACGTTGGGACCCATAGAGACACGTTGGGACCCATAGAGACACATTGGGATCCATAGAGACACGTTGGGACCCATAGAGATAGACTGAGACCCATAGAGACACGTTGGGACCCATAGAGACACGTTGGGACCCATAGAGACACGTTGGGACTCATAGAGACACACTGGGACCCATTGAGACACATTGGGACCCATAGAGACCCACTGGGACCCATAGAGACACGTTGGGACCCATAGAGACACATTGGGACCCATAGAGACACACTGAGACCCATAGAGACACACTGGGACCCATAGAGACACACTGGGACCCATAGAATCCCAGCAGCCCAGAATGGCAGGGGTTGCAGGGAGCTGCAGAGCTCATGCAGTCCAACCCCCTGCCCAAGCCGTTCCTACAGCAGTCGCACAGCTCGGCATGCAGGCAGCTCTGGAACATCTGCAGAGCAGGAGACTCCAGCACCTCCCTGGGCAGCCTGCTGCAGTGAGCAGTGGGACCATAGGGACACGTTGGGACCCATAGAGACACGTTGGGACCCATAGAGACACGTTGGGACCCATAGAGACACGTTGAAACCCATAGAGACACACTGGGACCCATAGAGGCACGTTGAGACCCATAGAGACACATTGGCACCCATAGAGGCACGTTGAGACCCATAGAGACACATTGGCACCCATAGAGGCACGTTGAGACCCATAGAGACACATTGGCACCCATAGAGGCACGTTGAGACCCATAGAGAAACAGTGGGACCCATAGAGACACACTGGGACCCATAGAGACACGTTGGGACCCATAGAGACACGTTGGGACCCATAGAGATACGTTGGGACCCATAGAGACACGTTGAGACCCATAGAGACACGTTGGGACCCATAGAGACACGTTGGAACCCATAGAGACACATTGGGACCCATAGAGACACGTTGGGACCCATAGAGACACATTGGGACCCATAGAGACACATTGGGACCCATAGAGATACACTGAGACCCATAGAGACACATTGGGACCCATAGAGACACATTGAGACCCATAGAGACACGTTGGGACCCATAGAGGTACACTGAGACCCATAGAGACACGTTGAGGCCCATAGAGACACATTGGGACCCATAGAGACACATTGGGACCCATAGAGACATGTTGAGACCCACTGGGACCCATAGAGACACGTTGGGACCCAAAGAGACACGTTGAGACCCACTGGGACCCATAGAGACACATTGGGACCCATAGAGACATGTTGAGACCCACTGGGACCCATAGAGACACGTCGGGACCCATAGAGACACGTTGAGACCCACTGGGACCCATAGACTCCCCCACCTCCCTGCAGCCTGTTCCAGTGCTCCGTCACCTCACTGTAAAGAAGTTCTTGTGCCCATTTGTGCACAACTTCCTGTGCTGCAGTTTCCAGCCGTTTCCCCTCGTCCCGTCTCCACTCACCACTGAAAACAGCCTGGCCTCGCCATTCTGCCCCTCACACCTCAGATATTTACAGACCTGGATCAGCTCCCCTCTCAGTCTCCTTTTCTCAAGGCTGAACAGACCCAGCTCACTCAGCCTTTCCTCATAGCAGAGATGCTCCAGGCCCTTCACCATCTTGGTGGCCCTCCGCTGGACTCTTCCCAAGAGATCCTTGTCTTTTTTGTACTGGGGTGCCCAGAACTTCACACAGTGCTGCAGAGGAGGTCTTACCAGGGCAGAGCAGAGGGGGAGGATCGCCTCCCTCGCCCTGCTGGCCGCCCTCTTTTTAATGCACCCCAGGACGCCGGTGGCCTTTTTGGCCACGAGGGCGCACTGCTGGCTCATGGCAACCTGTCATCCACCAGGACGCCCAGGTCCCTCTGTGCAGAGCTCCCCTCCAGCAGCTCATCCCCCAACCTGTACTGCTGCATGCAATTCTTCCTCCCCAGATGCAAGACTCTACACTTGCTTTTGTTAAACCTCATCTGGTTTTTTTCTGCCCAGCTCTCCAGCCTGTCCAGATCGTGCTGAAATTTCTTGCTGAGATTCCTAATGCACGGATCCTACGACAACATATGCTGTTATGGGAGAAGCAGCAATGTACCGGTCGATACAATGCACAGAGGCTGTAGTGGTACAGCGGTGACGTGACAAGTTGGAGATGGCTGCAGTGCTGCTGGCCTGAGTCCCAGGTGGCTCAGCGATGAGCCTCAACCCTCAAGCGATGCCCTTCAGATGGGTTGGGGAGGACTGGTCTGGGACAGGGGCTGCTGCGCTCCCTCACACCTCCCCTGCCCCTTGTGTTGTCCCAGCAGGCTCCTGTGCAACTTCTGCCTGTGATCATCCCTGACACCTCATCTGCAGGAGAGCAACAAACGGCCGCAGCGCATCCGTCTCAGGTAGGGGCATTGGGAAGCACGCAGGAGAGGCCACTGGGTGAGGGATGTGAACACGTGGGGAGAGGGAAGTGCCTTCAGCCAGCGTTTATGTGCTGGGGACGAAGGAGCCGCTGGGACTGGAGTTTCTCCCCTCTGCCAGCTGCTTCCGTAGGCCTGGGCTGTTGTGAGCAAGGAGCCTCTGCTTGCAGGAGCCCATGGGCTTTGCAGAGGTGGCCGTGTATTTCAGCAGGGAGCAGTGGGCGCTGCTGGACCCTGCGCAGCAGGTGCTGTACCGGGACGTGATGCTGGAGACGTGTGGGGCTGTGGGCTTTGCAGCCTTTCCTTCTTGTTGGGGCTCCTGTGGCTGTGCAGAATGAGCCTCTGCAATCAGGGCCTCTGCAATCAGTGTAATTGCAACACAGTTACGAATGGCTTAATACAACAGCGCAACAAATGAAATGTAAATAAGCAAATGAAAAGTAAATAAGTGAATTTCAGAAGGGGTCGGTGTGCTCAGCACTGTGAGAAAAGACCCAGAGGCACAGGCTGGCAAGCAGGCATCAGCCAGGAGGAGTTGGATCAGCTCCTGCAGACTGTCTTGGTCTGGCTGCATTGCAGGGCGCCACTGGCTCCAGCAGCCTGACAACTCTCTGGTTATTTATTTGCCTTTTTGCTCTTTCCCTCTGAACTCCCATAAACCTTTATGAAGCCTTGGGCGCTGAACAGTTTGGATAGAAATAAAACAACCTAATGTGAACGTTAAAGAAATTATCCCTATCCAGTTTTTGAAGATGTAAAATTCACGCTGGGGTCCAAAGGAAGGCAGGCTGTACCAGGGCCAGTGTCGTTCAGGCCCTTACAGCGGTTTCAGAGGCGCGCAGGGACAGACACGCAGTGCAGCGTTGGACAAAAGGGCAAATGGGATCCCGGGCTCCATCGGCAGAGGGGTGGTCAGCAGGGACAGGGAGGCGATCGTCCCTCTCTACTCGGCTCTTGTGAGGCCCCATCTGGAGTCCCATGTCCAGGTGTGGAGCCCTCAGGACAAGAAAGACAGAGAGATGTTGGAAAGGGTCCAGAGGAGGGCGACTGAGATGAGCAGGGGGCTGGAGCAGCTCCCCTATGAGGACAGGCTGAGGGAGTTGGGCTCGTTCAGCCTGGAGAAGAGAAGCTGCGGGCTGAGCTCAGTGCAGCCTATCGATAGCTGAAGGGAACCTACAGCCAGGAGGGGAGGCAACTCTTGCAAAGGGCTGACAGCAGCAGGACGAGGGGAAATGGATCCAAGGAACCAAGGGGACCCATAGAGCCCCATAGGAACCCATAGAGCCCCACAGGAACCCATAGAGCCCCATAGGAACCCATAGGAACCAAGAGGACCCATAGAGCCCCGTAGGAACCCATAGAGCCCCATAGGAACCCATGGGAACCCATAGAACCCATAGGAACCCATAGGAACCCACAGAGCCCCATAGGAACCCATAGAGCCCTATGGGAACCCATAGGAACCCATAGAACCCATAGGAACCCATAGAACCCATAGGAACCCATAGGAACCCATAGAACCCATAGGAACCCATGGGTACCCATAGAACCCATAGGAACCAAGGGGACCCATAGAGCCCGATAGGAACCAAGGAGACCCATAGGAACCCATAGGAACCCATAGAACCCATAGGAACCCATAGGAACCCACAGAGCCCCATAGGAACCAAGGGGACCCATAGGAACCCATAGGAACCCATAGGAACCCACAGAGCCCCATAGGAACCCATAGGAACCCATAGGAACCCATAGGAACCCATAGGAACCCATAGGAAGCCATAGGAACCCATCCAAGCTGAGGGAGGGAAGATTTCAGTTGGATGTGAGGGGGAAGCTCTTCCCAAGGAGAGCGGTTAGGGCCTGGAACGGGCTGCCCAGGGAGGTTGTGGATGCCCCGTCCTTGGCCGTGTTCAAGGCCAGCTTGGACGGGGTCCTGGGCAACCTGATGTGACTGTGTGTGTTTGGTGGCCCTGCTGGGCAGGGGGTTGGAACTGCGTGATCCTTGAGCTCCCTTCAACCCGGCTCATTCTGTGATCTGTGATTCTGATTCTGTGAACCCATAGGAACCAAGAGGACCCATAGAGCCCCATAGGAACCCACAGAGCCCCATAGGAACCAAGGGGAACCCATAGAACCCATAGGAACCAAGGGGACCCATAGAGCCCCATAGGAACCCACAGAGCCCCATAGGAACCAAGGGGACCCATAGAGCCCCATAGGAACCCATAGAGCCCCATAGGAACCCATAGAACCCATAGGAACCAAGGGGACCCATAGGAACCCATAGGAACCCATAGGAACCCAGAGAGCCCCATAGGAACCAAGGGGACCCATAGGAACCCATAGGAACCCATAGAGCCCCATAGGAACCCATAGGAACCCACAGAGCCCCATAGAACCCATAGGAACCCATAGAGCCCCATAGGAACCAAGGGGACCCATTGGAACCCATAGGAACCCATAGAACCCATAGGAACCCATATGAACTCACAGAGCCCCATGGGATCCCATAGGAACCCATAGGAACCCACAGAGCCCCATAGGAACCAAGGGGACCCATAGAACCCATAGGAACCAAGGGGACCCATAGAACCCATAGGAACCAAGGGGACCCATAGGAACCCATAGGAACCCATAGAACCCATAGAAACCCATAGGAACCCACAGAGCCCCATAGGAACCCATAGGAACCAAGGGGACCCATAGGAAACCATAGGAACCCACAGAGCCCCATAGGAAGCCATAGGAACCCATAGGAAGCCATAGGAACCCATAGGAACCCATAGGAACCCATAGGAAGCCATAGGAACCCATCCAAACTGAGGGAGGGAAGATTTCAGTTGGATGTTAGGGGGAAGCTCTTCCCAAGGAGAGCGGTTAGGGCCTGGAACGGGCTGCCCAGGGAGGTTGTGGATGCCCCGTCCTTGGCCGTGTTCAAGGCCAGCTTGGACGGGGTCCTGGGCAACCTGATGTGACTGTGTGTGTTTGGTGGCCCTGCTGGGCAGGGGGTTGGAACTGCGTGATCCTTGAGCTCCCTTCAACCCGGCTGATTCTGTCATCCTGTGATTCTGATTCTGTGAACCCATAGGAACCAAGAGGACCCATAGGAATCTATAGGAACCCATAGAACCCATAGGAACCCATAGGAACCCACAGAGCCCCATAGGAACCAAGGGGACCCATAGGAATCTATAGGAACCCATAGAACCCATAGGAACCCATAGGAACCCACAGAGCCCCATAGGAACCAAGGGGACCCATAGAACCCATAGGAACCAAGGGGACCCATAGAGCCCCATAGGAACCCATAGAGCCCCATGGGAACCTATGGGAACCCATGGGAACACATAGGAACCAAGGGGACCCATAGAGCCCCATAGGAACCCATAGGAACCCATAGGAACCCATAGGAACCCACAGAGCCCCATAGGAACCCATAGGAACCCACAGAGCCCCATAGGAACCCATAGGAACCCATAGGAACCCATAGGAACCCATAGGAACCCACAGAGCCCCATAGGAACCCACAGAGCCCCATAGGAACCCATAGGAACCCATAGGAAGCCATCCAAGCTGAGGGAGGGAAGATTTCAGTTGGATGTGAGGGGGAAGCTCTTCCCAAGGAGAGCGGTTAGGGCCTGGAACGGGCTGCCCAGGGAGGTTGTGGATGCCCCGTCCTTGGCCGTGTTCAAGGCCAGCTTGGACGGGGTCCTGGGCAACCTGATGTGACTGTGTGTGTTTGGTGGCCCTGCTGGGCAGGGGGTTGGAACTGCGTGATCCTTGAGCTCCCTTCAACCCGGCTCATTCTGTCATCCTGTGATTCTGTGACAAGCAGCTGTGCCAGAGTGATGAAATGCTCTCATGTTCAGTGTTTGTGTCACTGAAATGTCACTTCCAGCCTGCAGACCGGTGGTGATCTCCCTGCTTGAGGAAGGGAAGGACCCCTGGCTCTCGGGTGTGCATGGCCTGGAGGACGTGGCAGGAGTCCTCAGCCCAGGTGAGCCTGTGGGGGACGGGAGGAGGTTGTGGCTGGCAGAAGCCATCTCTGCCCAGGCAGCATTCTGGCTTAATGTGTGATTTCTGGCTTTCCTCTGTCATCCAGCAGAGGAGAGGATGCCAGCTCTAGAGGAGGTTCTGCACAAGTGTGATGTGGCCAAACAGTGGGGCAGAGCCTTGGTGGGAAAAGCCAGAAGGGATGTGCAAGGGGGCCCGGAGCAGGGAGAGCACCTGAAGAAGCAACAGGGAAACCCTCAGGGAGAGATTGTGAGGAACCTCCTGCACTGCAGCACAGGTCAGAAGCAGCCCGAAGATGCAAGGAGCAAGGAGGTGTGCCAGGAGGAAAGGCAGAACCCACGTGCTGAGTGTGGGAACAGCCTGAAAAGGAACTCTGGCCTTGTTAACCGCCAGAGCATCCACGTAGGAGACATTCGGTTTAAATGCCTTGAGTGTGAAAAGAGGAACATAAAAGGTTGCAACTTGCTTATCCACCAGCAGGACCACGCAGAAGAGAGACCCTTCGAGTGCCCTGAGTGTGGGAAGAGCTTCAGAAGCAGTTCGAACCTCATCCGCCACCAGCGCATCCACACAGGAGAGAGGCCCTTCCAGTGCCCTGAGTGTGGCAAGAGCTTCAGGAGCAGCTCTGACCTCATTGTGCACCACCGCATCCATACGGGGGAGAGGCCTTTTAAGTGTCCGGAGTGTCCAAAGAGCTTCAAAAGCAGCGCTCACCTCACCTCCCACCAGCGCATCCACACAGGAGAGAGACCCTTTAAGTGCCAAGAATGTGAGAAGGCCTTCAAATGCAGTTCCCACCTCATCCACCACCAGTACATCCACACGGGAGAGAGACCCTTCCAGTGCCCTGAGTGTGGCAAGAGCTTCAGCAGCAGCTCCAATCTCGCTGACCACCGGCGCATCCACACAGGGGAGAGACGTTTTAAGTGCCCTGAGTGTGGCAAGAGCTTCAGCAGCAGCTCCAACGTCGTTATCCACCAGCGCGTGCACAGCGGAGAGAGACCCTTCCAGTGCCCTGAGTGTGGGAAGAGCTTCAAGAGCAGCTCTGACCTCATTGTGCACCTGCGCGTCCACACGGGATACAAACCTTACAAGTGCTCAGAGTGCGGGAAGAGCTTCAAAAGAAGCTCGGAATTGAAGTGCCACCGCCGTGTCCACACGGGGGAGAGACCCTTTGAGTGCTCCGAGTGTGGGAAGAGCTTCGGCAGCACTTCCAGCCTCGCTTACCACCAGCACATCCACACGGGAGAGAGACCTTACCAGTGCTCTGAGTGTGAGAAGAGCTTCAAAACCTCTTCCTACCTGACTGTCCACCAACGAATCCACACGGGAGAGAGACCCTACCGGTGCTGTGAGTGTGGGAAGAGCTTCAGCAGCAGTTCTAAACTCAACTCCCACAAGCGCATCCACAGAGGAGACAGCCCATAAAAGTGCCCTGAGTTTGTGCAGAGCTTTACTTTCAGGTCCTGTCTCCCTGCCTTCCTGCACATCCTCGCGAGAGACGGAGCCGGTGGGTCCCCAGACTCCTTCATCTGGCAGGTAAAGTGCTGCAGCCAGCAGGGAGAGCTCTGTAACGTCATCCTCACTGTAATGAAGATGTGCTCCAGTGTGTGAACGGGGAGATCCACCGTGAGCTGGGCGGGGAATGGGGTGCGTGGCTGAGAGCAGGGAAATACAAACCCCATCCATGTTTGGGTACCCGACCTCGGCCGCAGGACACATCCAACCCCTCCTGTTCCCTTCCTGGTTATCGCCTATGAAAATCGACTTGTGCTTTTCCTGTCGTCTCCTGCTCACCACTCCGTTACCTGTTGCAGAGCGACTGCCTGGTGACATTTTACTGCTGTCACCAAGTCAAGTCACAGCAGCTGCAACACAGGTTTGAAGTTTCCTCATGGACACCCAGCTTCGGAAGTCCCTGAGCTGGCAAACCCCTTTCCCTGCATGGGGCGCAGGAGAGAGCACTGTAAAGAGAGCACTGTGCCCAGCTGGGGTAAGAGATACCCTGCGTGCGTCCCGCTCCAGGGTCACGATTGCCACTCCAGTGCTCGGAGGAGGTGCTCACATTTTCCCTTGGGTGTATTTGGATCAGCCAGCCCCTGATTTCTCCCTGATCAGCAGGAGAGTTTTCCCGTGCTTTGGATGGACTGCGGCTCCCTTCTTGACCTTACATCCATTCTTGGGGTAAATGCTCTTCCCCCTTCCCTCCTGCCATGGGAATTATGCATACTGCTCTCTTTCAGCTGGGAACAGGGTGGATACGCAAAGGAGCTTGGAGTTGGCACTGACATGGCTGAGAGCCTCTGGGTACTGGTTAAGGGATGAGACAATTAAGTGGGAATCTAACGTAAGACGGTGATCCCAATTAATGGTTCTGTATGGAATTAAAGTGGGATCTCCAGAACAGCATCTCTTGCCCTAGGCACTGGAGTCCATCGGTGCTGGTCGCCATTTAAGAGCCATCTCTCAAGAGCACTTGTGCAGGTAGAAGCAGACTGCTGGCAGTCAGGAAGCGGGACTGAAGTCCAGCTTATCCGAGCAGAGTTTTCCTCTTGGAGTTCAGGTGGAAAGGAAAGTGAATGGACACTGCAGCCAGGTCAGGCATGGGGGAACAACAGAAATGCTGTCTGCTGTTCTGAGGGTAAGGTTTATGCTGTCCAAGCTCAGTTAAAGCTGAAGCTGGCCACTAATGTGGGGGACAATGGAAAGGTTCGTGTAACCAGCAAAAGGAGGATCGTGGATGACATCTCTTCGTTGCTTGATGAGGTTGATCACCTCATACGTCGGGCCATAGAACAAGCAGTCACAGAATGCACGTTTTTTCACCTCTACATTGAACACTGTAGATGGGTCGTGGGCCTCCTGGAGCCCCGAGTTGAGGAGCACGACTGCACTGATGATAAGCTTCCAGTGGACTGCGAACGTGGGTGGGATTTGCTGCTCCAGTTGCATGCATGTAAATCTATGGCCCATGGAGTTTATCCACGGATCCTGGGAATTGCAAGATGTCCCAGTTGTCTGGAAGCTGGGAAACATCTCAGTTTGTAGGAAGGGCGAGAAGGAAGACCTTGCCGATTCCAGTCCTGCCAGTCTCTCTTTGGTGCCTGGCAAAATTACAGAGGAGGTCATTGCGAGAGTTACTGAAAAACGCTTCAAAGGCAGCACAGTCGCTGTTGTCAGTACAGGTTAGGCCTGACTTTCTGGAGAGGAGCTTTGAGGAGCAGGACCTGGATGACCTGCTGGTCAGCAGGTTGACTGTGAGCCCGCAGCGTGCCCTTGTGGCCAAGAAGGCCACTGGTATCCTAGGGTGCATCAGATGAGTGTGGTCATCAGGTTGAGGAAGGTGATCCTCCCCCTCTGCTCTGCCCTTGGTGAGGCCACATCTGGAACACGGCGTTCAGTTCTGGGCTCCTCAGTACAAGACAGACAAGGAATTGGCAGAGGGAGTTTAGCAGAGGGCTGCGAAGATGATGGAGGCTGGGAGCAGCTCCCTTATGAGTCAGAAGAGCAACAGGTCTGGGGGAATCAGATGTTAGCTGGTGTGGTAAGCATGGGGTGCCCTGAAACGCGGTGAGATGAGGTCAGCATGGCCACAGCCCCCAGCACAGCCTCCGCTGCCCTGCTGCTCACTTTCTGCATTGCGCAGCAATAGAAGAGCCACAGTGCCAGGCAGACGAGCCCCTCGTCAAGACCTCCGTGCCCATCAGCAGCTTTGAGATTCAGCTGGGATTGAGCTGTTTTCTTCACAGTGGCTGGTGTGACGTTGTGTTTTGGTTCCAGGAGAAAAGCAACGTTGCTGACACACCGATGTTTATAGCTGCTGCTCAGCAGTGCTGTACAGAGCCAAGGCCATTCACAGCGAAGGGCCCAGGCAGTTGGGAGGGAGGAGAATTAGGACAACTGAAAGTGGCCAAAGGAATATTCCGTGGCATGTGACATCAAGCAGAAGGAGTTTTGAAGGGGGTGGGTGTTCGCTTTGCTCAATCTGCTGTTTGAGGGGCAAGCTGGGCACTGTTCTGGAAGCGGCGAGCAATTGCTTGTGCATCACTTGTTACATACATTGCTATGGAGATGTGTTTGTCATAACGATTATCCTTTTCCTTTCCTCCGTGTTAGTAAATAACTGTTTTGTTTGCTATTCTCTGGCCCGTGGCACTGGGAAGGGGGGTGAGCGAACATCTGTGCGAGCCGCCTCAGGTTCAGCCACAACAGGAGGATCCCGTGGGAGTCAGACCTGAAGGGTAAAGGGGTCCAGGAAGGCTGATGAAAGGAAATAGGTCCTGCTGGCCCCCGCTCAGCACTGCTGTTCCTCATGGGTGAGCACTGCGTCCTGCCCTGCTTAATATCTCTGTTGACAATCTGGATGAGGGCATTGGGTGCATCATCAGTAAGTTTACAGATGACACCAAGCAAGGGGCAAGTGTCAATCTTCCTACGGGTAGAAAGGCCCTACAGAGGGACTTGGGCAGACTGTCTAATGGCTGAAGGTCACAAAGAACAATGCCAGGTCCTGCAGACTGGGCACAACAACCCCATGGTTGTTACATGGTTACAGGCTTGGGGCAGAGTGGCTGAAAAGCTGAGCGGAGGAAACAGACCTGGGGGTTTGTCAGCAATTGACCCAGGCCTGGGGAAAAATGAAAGGGAAAAATGGAAAAGGGTGGGGAGATGGGCCTGGAAACAAAACAGCAGCAACAACCTGAGGAGAAACAAACTAGTTTACTAAAAAAGATATCAGGATGCAAGATAACACACTATAATACAATAAATTAGAATTGAAGCTAATAAGTAAAAAGATAGAGAGTGTCCAAAAACTGAAGGCCTTGCTCTCATGCTGAGGCAGATGAGACATCTAGCCAGGCCAAGCAGAAGAGGAAAAAGGGAACATCTCGCAATATGCAAACAGTTTTATCCTTACTTCTGAGCAGAAAATGGAATCAGAATAACACAAAGTCCTTTTAGGGGTGCAGAATGTGGTTCTTCCCTTCTGAGAAGCGGTACCCAGATGTATGCACAGTCCATGGAACTGGAGCATTAACTGTTGTACTTGCAGTGTGGTCCATCACATGTATCACACTGTGGTACGAGTGGAATACCCATAACCCAAAATCATAAGGCCATGACAGGGTGTTGTTCTGCAGTCAGCTGAACGTGAGCCAGCGGTGAGCACAGGAGGCCAAAAGGCCACTGGCATCCTGGCTTGTATCAGCAGCAGGAGCAGGAGGCCGTCGTCCCCTCAGATGCTGTGTTCAGTGCTGGGCCGCACACAGCAAGGCGCCGAGGGCCTGGGATGTGTCCAGAGAAGGGCGACGGAGCTGTGAAGGCTGGAGCAGAGATCTTGTGGGGAGCAGCTGAAGGAACTGGAAGTGTTCAGTCCAGAGAAGAGAAGGACTGGGAGACGTCATCGCTCTCTGCTACGCCCTGAAAGGGAGGCGGAATTCGGCCTCTTCTCCTGGATGGCGAGTGATAGGAAGGGAGGGAATGGGGTCACGTTGTGCCGGGGGGGGGTCGGGTTGGGTATTAGGAAGAGTTTCTTCTCAGAAGAGTGATTGCTGGAACAGGTTGCCCAGGGAATTGGTGGAGTCACCGTCTCTGGAGTTGCTTAAGCAAAGGACGGATGTAGAATTTAGGGGCGTGTTTTGGTGGGTGCTCCTGGTGGTGGGTGGCTGATTGCAGTAGATGAGACCTTGGAGGTCTTTTCCAACCTTAATGATTCAATGATTCTCTGAAGTCCAGTCCCTGCCTTGCTGGCCGGTCCTTCCAAAAAGTGTCATAACCATCCACGTCGGCCTTCCAGTCATCAGAGCTGTTCCCACTGTGTCTCTGTGGTAGCCATAAGATCACGGTTCTGCAGCCTCGCACAGCCCTCAGATTATTCCCATTTATTCCCCACGCTGCATGTGCTGATGTACGGACACTTCAGAGAAGAAAAGGCAGTCGAGATGCAGGCATCTCTAGAGGAGATCCCTGCTTGTTCCAAGCTGCAGAGCGAGGCCTGAAGCGGAGCTCTGTTTCTGTGGGTCACCAGGGACCAGGCTGAGTGTTGTCTGCAGTTGCAGTAGCGTTGTTAAACCACCCCTCTTTCTCTGTCCAATACCACAAAGCTTTTTATCTGCTTTGTGCAGCTC
This sequence comes from Tympanuchus pallidicinctus, assembly GCF_026119805.1. Lineage (NCBI taxonomy): Eukaryota > Metazoa > Chordata > Aves > Galliformes > Phasianidae > Tympanuchus > Tympanuchus pallidicinctus. Next base: position 93,284 of record NW_026294778.1, read on the forward strand.
AGCTCCCTGCCCTAAGAGATGATGCTCCTTGTGCAGGGACTGGCCTTATCAGCAGGAGGAGGTTCGAGGCACTGGGTGAAATGGACAGCCTGAACAAAGTCTCCTTTCATAGCGGTTCTGTCTGGGTGAACGCAGACATGGCCGGGCATTTCCCTGTGTGGGCCCTGGATCCAGCCCTCACGTGAGCGCTCACCACCGTAGTGTCAGAGGTGAAGAGCCCCGTCACTTCTGCCTCTGCCCAAACTACTGAGGTCACTATGAAAGGAAGGCAGGGGGACTCAGGGGTCTCATCATCTCTGTCCTCATCATCTCCCAGTCAAAACCATCGCCCTCATATTATCTCTGTGGTTCCCAAGGTTCACCTCATGGTAGCTCGGCGCTCACCTTGTGATCCCTTGTTGCACTTGAAAGCCCCAGCTGCTCCTGCTCACCTCCGAGAGCACTGAGACTCTGGTGTGCACCATGGGCCTGACCATGGCCACGTCCCACTGCTGAGCTCCATGGGGGTCCCTACAGATCCTTGGGCCACCAAAGAGTGTCTGAGTTGGAACGAGGACACTGCGACAGGAACACTGGGTGGTCATGGGGTGTCACAGCCAAAACACAACACAGTCATGAGGTGACCGTGGATAAGAATGTGGTGACAAATAGGTCAGGGATCAGAAGGGGAAAGTCTGGCCATCGTAGGGTGACCATGGGTAATCATGTGGGTCACATGGGGCAAAGATGGTGTTGTGATGGGGTGACAAAGAGGTGACCACTGGGTGACCACAGCGGGGTATCTTTGGGTGACCACAGTAAGGAAGGGGAAGGACCACGGAGTCAACAGCTCAGCGAGTTCTAATTGAGAAGGGGACAGAGCAGGCTGTGCAGGGGCAGCAGGGAACGCGGTGACAACACAAAGGGAAACTCTAGCTCCTGGCTGGGGAGCGCAGGACATGCTGGTGGAGCAGCAGTGTGGGGCAGCTCGTAATTCAGAATCCCTGCAGGGAAAGGGAGGACCAGAGTGGTTTTCGGGCTCCTCTGAGCACAGTGATGTCACTGGGGAATGAGAAATTACCTGGAGTGGTTGGATCGGGGTGGCCTGAAACTGAGCGAGACGAGGTCAGCATGGTCACAGCTCAACACCACTGCATCCCCCAGCACAGCCCCAGCTGCTCCTGCTCACCTCCAAGAGCACTGAGACTCTGGTGTGCACCACAGGCCTGACCATGGCTACGGCCAGCATCGACACAGGCACCGTCCTCGTGCTCAAGGTCGTGCAGATGAATGGTGCCTGCAGCCACAGGAGCCCGCTGTGATGAGGCTGAGCGTCCCGTGTGCCATCATAGCCCCGCATCCCCATCCTGACCCACACATCCCCTTATGTGGGTCCTGTCCTTGGGGTGCTTGGTCAGAGGAAGGGTGCTTGGACACAGCCCAGCCCCACTGCTGACCTGTGTCACTGCAGCGTTTGCAGCCCCGCGCAACAGCGCTGTGAGGTCTGGGAGGTCCGTGAGGGCAACCGTGGGTGACCATGGGGTGATCAAAGGGGACCACGGGGAGAACATGATGTGACCGCGGTAAGACATCAGAGGTAACAGCCCATAAGAATGGGGGGCAAAGAGGCGATTATGGGGGTATCTTGGGATAACCACGGGGAGAGCAGGGGGACCATCGGGTGACCATGAAGTTACTATGAAGGAAGTGTGAAGGAACTGTGGGGTGAGCATGGAGAGACCGTGGGCAGAATATTGTGTGGCCACCAACTGACCATGCAATGACACTGGGATGAGCATAGAGCGACCACAGGCCGGAAAGAATGGAAAGAGCCTGGGAAGTGGCACAGGAAGCAACTGAGCGTGTCCCACAGAGCAGTTAGCAGCAGGGCTGGTGGCATCTGTCACTGGTGTATGGAGAGAGCTCTGCGTCACAGGGCTGCCTCTTACATTTGGCCACCATGAAATACTGGAGGGGGAAGAGAAATAAATGAAATGAAATGAAATGAAATGAAATGAAATGAAATGAAATGAAATGAAATGAAATGCTGCCCCGGCCACCTCTGAGAGAAGTGAGACCCTGTGAGCGCCCTGGGCCCGGCTGTGGGCACTGTGGAAATCATCTCAAGATGAGAGGTGCTTGTGCCAAGCAGGGCCTCCTGTGAGGAGAGGTAATATCCCGGGTGCCCTCACTGTCTGCATCCCAATCCTGCCCCACGCATCCCCTGAATGGGCACCTGCCCTTGGGTGCTGGAGCAGACATGGGGTGACAAACAGGTGAGCGTGGTGAGAGCACTGGAGGATCGTGGGTTCGCTATGGATGGACCGTGGGGATCATGGATCAAAGGGGGGAGCGTGGAGTAAGCAAGAGGGTGCTGGAGCAAACAGCGGGTGACAATGAGAAGACGAAGGGCAGACAGTGGCATTTCTGTCAGGTGTCCATGCGCAGACGACAGGAGTAATATGAGCGGAACACGGAGTGAGAAAGGGATGATAAAGAGTTGAGCATGGTGCGAGGACAGTGAAACCGCGTGGCAACCACTGAGCGAGCGTGGCAATGTCATGGAGGGAGCACGGGGCCACCCGTGGGGCTCAGGCAGTGGTGGAGCACTGGGAGCGATACGGCTGTTCCCAGGCAGAGCAGCGGCAGCGAGCATTCCTCGGAGCAGACAGACAGACAGACACACAGACGGACGGCACGCAGGACGGCGCCGTCACGCCAGGGCTGATCGAGGTACCCGCAATGGAGATCTGCCCGGAGACGGGTGATGCCGCCCAGCCCAGGCACTCCCTGCTCCCTTCATCGTCCTCCCACAGCAGCCATGGGGAGCGGCCGTGCGGTGGCGGCCGGGGCCGTGCTGGTGGCATCGGTGGCGCTGGGAGCACGGCTGGCCGCTGGCACGCGGCCCTCGGGTGAGCGCGGAGAGCCGGGGTGGGGATGGTGCAGGCCGGTCCCTGCCGGGCTCTCCCGGCACCCATCCCAGCCCCGCGCGCGGCGTTCGGAGCCCCGGGGCTCCGGGACGCCAGCGGCACCGCAGCCGTGGGGGGCGCGGGGTGGGGCCGGGACGGAGCGAGGGCGGGGAGGGGCTCTCGGGTCCGGCGAGGGGCCGCTGCGCTCCGTGACGGCGCCCTCTCCCCGCAGCGTTTTTCCAGTGGAGCGCTACAGTTGAGTGCCGCTTCCTCAATGGCACCGAGCGGACGAGGTTTCTGGTGAGGCACGTCTACAACCGGCAGCAGTACGTGCACTTCGACAGCGACGTCGGTCTCTTCGTGGCCGACACGGTCCTGGGAGAGCCTTCTGCTCGGCTCTTCAACAGCCAGCCGGACGTGCTGGAGAAGAACAGGGCTGCGGTGGAAATGCTCTGCAACTACAACCACGAGACAGTGGCCCCTGTGACGCTGCGGAAGAGAGGTGAGTTCACGCGTCCGCACAGCTCGCGACGGGCACAGCGCTGATGAGCACACGCGGCGCTCTCACAGCCCGTCCCCAACGCTCTCCCTCTGTCCCCCGGCAGAGCCCAAGGTGAGGATCTGTGCGCTGCAGTCGGGCTCCCAGCCCCAAAGCGACCGGCTGGCTTGCTACGTGACGGGCTTCTACCCACCCGAGATCGAAGTGAAGTGGTTCCAGAATGGGCGGGAGGAGACGGAGCGCGTCGTGTCCACGGACGTGATCCAGAACGGGGACTGGACCTACCAGGTGCTGGTGCTGCTGGAGACCAGCCCACGGCACGGGGACAGCTACGCGTGCCGGGTGGAGCACACCAGCCTGCGGCAGCCCATCGGCCAGCCCTGGGGTAAGGCCCCTCGCCCCTGTCGGCTCTGGGGGGAGTGGGAGCGTGGCCTTCAGAACCTGAGCTCCCCTTCCTGTCCCTGCAGAGCCGCTGGTGGATGTGGGCAGGAGCAAGCTGCTGGTGGGCATCGGGGGCTTGGTGGTGGGGCTCGTCTACCTGGCGCTGGGGCTCTTCCTCTTCCTGCACACTAAGAAAGGTGAGCAGTGGGGCAGCGGGGCTGTGCTGTGGGGAAGGAGATGGCGGCGGTGAGCTGTGGCCACGCTCGCTCAATGTGACCATGACCTCGTCTCGCTCAGTTTCAGGGCACCCCGATCCAACCACTCCAGGTAATTTCTCATTCCCCCAGTGACAGCGCTGTACCCAGGAGCCCCAAGCTCACTGCGGTCCTCATTTCTCCCCCTTTCCCTGCAGGGATCCTCAACTAGCAGCTGCTGCTCCACCAGCATGTCCTGCGCTCCCCAGCCAGGAGCTAGAGTTTCCCTTTGTGTTGTCACCGCGTTCCCTGCTGCCCCTGCACAGCCTGCTCTGTCCCCTTCTCAATTAGAACTCGCTGAGCTGTTGACTCCGTGGTCCTTCCCCTTCCTTACTGTGGTCACCCAATGACACCCCACCGTGGTCACCCAGTGGTCACCTCTTTGTCACCCCATCACCCATCACAACACCATCTTTGCCTCATATGACCCACAGGGTTACCCGTGCTCACCCCACACTGGCCAGACTTTCCCCTTCCGATCCCTTCACTCTCAAGCCATTTTTCCCCCTGAGACTCCTTCCTAGCAACCCTGTGGTCACCCGATGTTGCCACCGTGTTCTCAGCATGCCAACCCATGTCCTCACCATCATTACCCCGCGGTCATCCCGGAGACACACATTCTGCACCCACTTTCTCACCCATCTCCTGGCTGTGTTACGCTTAGGCCGTGACACCTGGCGATCACTCGGTGTTCCCATCGAAATGAGCTCGCAGTGTTCTGGTTCCAGCTCAGACACTGCGAGTAGCACGCTGCTTTTTTGGCTGTTGCTGAGTGATGGAGCGCTCCTGAGGCCGGGCCGGGCCACGGAGAGGGGAAGAACCATTGCCATGATGACGTGGAGCCAGGACAGGTGTCCTCATCCAAGCATACGTGACGCCATGCGGAAGGCCTTAAAGCTGTGTGGAGTTGGGCAGAATACAGACGATGCTTGACGCTCGGGGATTGGCTGGGCGTTGGGTGGAGGGCGCTGACACGTCTTGCCCCATGGCCACCCCATGCCCACCTCTTCACAACCTCATTCCCACCTGACGCTCCTCCCCGTGATCCTATGGTGTTTCCCTCTGTGTTCCCTTCACTGTCATCCCGTGCTCAGCCCGCGGTCGCCCCACGGCCTCGCCATGATCCCACCCCTCGTGATCACCGCGTGTTCCCTGTGTCATCCATCGCTGAGGAAAACGCTCCGAATCGTAGATTTTTAAGCAGGCAAAGATCTTTGTGATAGCAGCAAAGTCTGTCCATCATTGCAACAATGGGCCCCTGCTGGCCAAAGGCAGAAATTGCACAGCAGTCCATTCGTTCAGTTCCATCCCCGGGTCCGACGCGGTAATTCCTCTCCTGGCACAGGTTGGTGGAGCTTCTCCTGGTCACCATCTTCCCGACGCTGTTGCCACAATAGAAGGTCTGGTACCAACTGGTTGTTTTTAGGTATGGCCTGTGCTTTCCTACACAGGTAGGAGGGCAGTGTTTCCAAAGGGAAGCACATTGGTTCCGTGCTGCGCTAGGCTCTCCCCGCCCTGCCTGTTTCCTTTGCCTCGTGCCTGTCTCAATCCTACCTGAGCCGAAACGCCCCAATCTGCACTTTACTCCGTTCAGCAGCTTTCTTGGTGAAAAACAACTTGTATCACTGTTTCGCAGGAAGGTTTTCAGTTCGGTCAGGGCCGAGACTACAGACAGAAAACACTGGAAACTTCCACTGCAAAAACACCACCCGCCTCTCACATTTTCCAACCTTATTGATTCCGTGATCCAAACGCCAACCCCAGCTCGGGTCGGTATGAAAAAGGGCTCCAAAGGGAAGTCCCAGCGGCTGTCAGCTTCATTTGGAATGTCTTTCAAAACCCCGCGTGCAGAGGGAGCCTGCTCCATCCCTACGCCCTGAACCAAGCACACATTCTCATCAAACACTCCCCACCGAGGGCTCATCCTAACAACTGCTGCCCATGGAAGGCTCCGTGTTGCCTCATCTGCCTCTCATGAGGAGTAGGGAAGGAAAGTAGGAAGGGAGGCAGGGAGGGAGGGAGATAAGAAGGGAGGCAGGGAGGAAAGAAGGAAGGAGGCAATGAAGGAAGGAAGGGAGGGAAAAACTCAAAATTAAGAAGAGATGGGGGCAGTTGACCCGGTGCAGTGAGGGAAATTGGAGGTGAAAAGGCAATAAATGGTGCCGTGGACCATGGGGGGGGGAGTGGGATGTAAATGGCTGCACTGATACTCATTCAGGTCAAACACAACCAGACGCCCATAGGCACCGGTGCAGCTCCTTGGCCACGCCCCGCGCCGTAACCTGGCCACGCCCCCCGGGTCGTCTCAGTTTTGAAGCCACGCCCCTACCATTCCTGGCCACGCCCCCATGCCCTGCGCCCGTCGCTTTTTGGCTAAACCACGCCCTTTCCGTTTGGCCACGCCCCCGCACGCCGTCGGTCCGATTCCAGCCACGCCCATCGCCGTTAACCACGCCCCTTCGTGCCATCAGCCACGCCCCCTTTCTGTCCTGGCCCCGCCCCGTCCCACGCTGCTCTTTGCCCGCACCGCGCCCGGTGCCGCTCCCGAAGCCACCGAACGGACCCGGTTCCGGCCCCCGGACTCACGGGCCCGCTGCCACACCCGGACCCGCACCGCGGACCCATGGACGGCGGTCTGCGGCCCGGATCCCCGCAGCCGGGACCGGAGCCGCGCTCCGGACTCGCGGAACCAGACCCGAACGCGGGCGCGGACCCGGCGCCCGGACCCGCGAACGCGGAGCCCGATCTGAATCGCGGTCCCGAGGACCCGGACCCGGATCGGCGTCCCGGCGCCGCGGAACCGGTTCCGGCCCCGGCGCCCGCCCCGTGCCGTTGGTTCCTGGAGGGCCGCTGCCGTTTCGGGCCGCGCTGCCGCCGCCCGCACCCGGGGCGGAGTCCGACCGCCGGCCCGGAACCGGCAGCGACGCGGGACGAACCGGGAGCGGCGGGGAAGAAGCCGCCGCTGCGCCGCGCCGCCGCCGTCCTCAGCCGCCTCCGCTGGGACCCTCGAGCGGACCCCGCGGCCGCCACCGTGGAGTACCGCGACCGCTTCGTGGGCGTCGTGGAGCGGCCGCTGCTGGAGTTCTTCACGGGGCCGCTGTGCGACGCGGGGCCCGCGGACCTGGCGGTGCCCGAACACCGCATCGTGCGCATCCGCTACCGCGGGCGCTGCGTGTGGGACCGGGAGAAGCGCATCGATCGCGTGTTCGGGTCGGGGGGGGGGACGGGGACCATGCGGGAGGTGCTGGAGGAGCTGGGGGAGGGCTGGGGGGAGTGAGGGAGGGCGACGAACCCCCGAAATGCCGTCGGGGGCCCTTCTGTACCCCGGAGGTGACGGTGAGGTCCCCTCTGTGCTGGGGACGTGGGGATGCGCACTCCTGGAGGAGCCCTCGGCTGCAGTGACGTGGGCACAGGGTTCCCTTCTGTATCCAAAAAAAGGGCACCAAAATCCCTTTTGCATTGGGGACATGGGGACGTGCACATGGGATCCCCTTGGGCACAGGCTCACGGACATAGGGCGCACACACGCTTGGGGCCCTTCTGTACCCTGAAAGTGACACGGACGTCCCTTTAGCACTGGGATAACATGGCGGTGACATGAACGCCTCACCCTGTTCTGTAGTCCCACGGTGACAGTGAGGTCCTCTCAGCACTGGGGATGTCGGGGACCCTTCTGTGCCACAAACACACGGAGATGGACACTTGGACCCCAGAGGTGACAGTGGTGTCCCTTTGGCATCGGGGACATGGATGTGGGGGACCCTTCTGGTACCCCAAAGGTGACACTGAGGTCCCCTCGGCCCTGAGGACAGGAAAACCTGGACCAGGACACCGGGCTCCTTTTGTCATGGGGACGAGGACGCACCGGGCGTCCTTACCGTACCCCAAAGAAAGTGGTACTGAGGTCTCCTTGGCTCCTGGCAACAATGACATGGGGACGTGGCACCCGGACACCTTCTGTCCTCCATGGGTGACACCGAGGTGGCCTTGGCACGGGGGACACGGGTATGGCGACGTGGACATTGGGTCCCTCTGGGCCACGGGGGGGACGTTGATGCCAAAGCCCCCTGAGCTCTGTCACTACACTACAGGGACATGGACAGAGGGTCCCCTTGCCCACGGGTGTACATTCTGTACCCAAACAAAGGCACCAGAATCCCTTCGGTGTCAGGGATGAGGATATGTGAACACGGACACTGGGTCCTCTTGGCCGTGGGGTGCTGTTCACTGTTCTGTTACCATTTCTGCTCAGAGGGAAAAGACAGAAGGCCTTGGGAGGTCACCTGATGGCCCTTTTCATCGTCTGGCTCACCTCTGTTGCCCGTCTGCCTCAGCATGAGCGTAAGGCCTTTGGCTTTTGGACACTCTCTCTCTTTGCATTTGATTTTTTAGCTCATATTCTAATGATCTTGTATTATTTTGTATTACAGAGTGTTATCTGGCATTCCGATATCTTTTCTAGCAAATTAGTTTGTTTCCTTTCAGATCGTCGCTTCTGTTCTGTTTCAGAGCCCATCTCTTCATCCTTTTTCCCATTTCCATTTTCCAGGGTGCGGATCCACAGATCCCCCCTCCCGCCAGTCACGGAACCAGGCCGAACCAGCCCACAGACCACTGACACTCTGGTCGAGGTGCCACAAGATAAAGCTGAGTAGCTCAGCGGTGGTAGCGGTGGGAGGAGGACGGTTGGATGGGATGATCTTGTAGCTCCACTCCAGCCTCGTGTTTCCACGGTTCCATCACCGTTCTGAGCTGCTCTCTGTGTCTGGGCCGTATTGCTTCAGGCGCTCCCTGCTCTCACTGCACAGAGGTGCTCTCTGAACTGCACACTGCATCTGCAGTGCTCCTGTTTCCTTCAAGCCATTCTCCTCTGCAGTTCCCAAAGGATCACAGAACCACCGAATGGCTTGGCTTACAAGAGACCTTTCAGATCATCCAGTTCCAATCCCCTGCTCCAGGCTGGGACACCTCCCACAGCCCCGTCCTGCCTGGCACTGAATGCCTCCAGGGCGGGGGCATCCACAAGCTGCTCCCTCTCAGGAAATAATTTCCTCCTAACAGCCAGCCTAAATCGACCTCCTTCCACTTGAAAGCCGTTTCCCCTCATCCTGTCGCCACACACCCTTATCAAACAGCCCCATCCCAGCTTTCACGGAGCCTCCCTTCAGGCACTGCCCACGACTTCAGCTCGCCGCTCGGCGGGCACTGACGGAAGCTGCTGGCAGCTCAGCCCGTTTCTCCCTGCAGAAGAGGCCTCTGCACACCCAGCACCTTCACGCCGTCTGCATTAACAATACCTTCCGCGGCTCACACGCCTCTCTCGCTCCTCCCATTTCTTTCTACGCCCGTCTTGCCAAGCCGCCGCCCATCGTAAACACGCGCCGTTTGCAGTAAGCGAAGCGCTGCACCGCAGCCGCTCCCATCGCTTCCCGCAGCGCTGCGGAACGGGACGGGACGGGACGCGGCGCAGCACAGTGCGGGCCGGGCCTCACCGCCTGCTCTCAGCCGCCCCGCGCAGCGCTGCTGCAGCCCCGCGCCGTCCGCGCGTCCCGCCGGCCGCCACCCACCGCCCCCCGGCTCCGCGCCGCAGCCCCGGATACGAACTGCGGCAGCGCCGCTCCCGCCCCGTCCCACTCCCCCCCCGCCCGTCCGCACTCCGCTTCCGCTGCAGGCCGGACGTGACGTCATCATGGCGCGCGGTGACGTCACGGCGCGTCGCTCGCTCCGCCGGCTTTCTCCGCTGCGATCGTTCCCCGCTCCGTCCCGGGGCTTCCTGCGCTGCTCCACGGCCTGAAGCCGCACCGGGCCGCGTTTCCCGCAGGCGCTGCCCGCTGTCCCCGGGGGCGAAGCGCCGCCCGGCTGCCGGCTGAGATCCTCTCCCGTGTCGCCGTTTGCTGTCAGCCGCCTCGGGCTCTTGGTGCCGAACGGGAAGTGCTGAGTCCCGGCCCGGCCCGCTGATGGATCGCCTGGCAGCGGGCCGCTCAGCCCTGGCAGCGCAGGTAGCGGCCGTGCAGCGGTGTGATCGGAAGGGGGGGCCGCACCTCTCTTGGATCCCGTGGAAGGGCCTTCCTGGAGATCCTTCCTTTTCCCCGTGCGCCGAGATGTTCCGAGATCGCTGAGCAATCTTCCTGGTCGTCCCTTTGCCGTTCCGCTTCCGTATCTCTTTCTCGCTATGCTGCCACAGCCGCCCAATAGCATCAGTGCCCCACAGCGCCGCACCAAAAACTGTCATTGCCGCGTAGCAGCGCTCCCCCGTGCTGCTCCCCCCTAACAACGCTGCCCCGTAGCATCATTGCTCCACTGTGTCCCTGCCCCACGGCGTCACTGCTTCTGTGGCAACTGCTGAGTCCCGGCCAGATCCGCTGATGGATTGCCTGGGAAAGGACTGGTCAGCCCTGGCAGCGCAGGCGAAGGCAATTTAGCTGTGTGATAGGAAGGGTTTGAGCCTGGCTGCACTCCCTTAGACCCCATCAACGGGCTGACAGCCACTGGGGAGGATCTGTGGTCGGAGATCCCTCCTTGGTTGTGGTGCAAAAGGGTCTGGCCTCTTCTCCCAGGCAAACAGTAGGACCCGAGGAAACGGCCAGAAGTTGTACCAGAGGAGGTTGAGGTTGAACATTAGGAGAAACTTTTTCTCTCAGAGGGCGGTCAGGCATTGCAATGGCTGCCCAGGGAAGTGGTGGAGTCGCCATTCCTGGCAGTGTTGAAGAGGTGCCTGGATGAGGAGCCAGGAGATATGGTTTAGTAGCTTGTGGTACTGACAGGAATGGGAGGGGGGTTGGACTAGATGATCTTGTAGGTCATTTCCAACCTTGCGATTCTATGATTGTATGATTCTAGGGACAGCAGCATTCCCTCACACCTATCCTGCCGATTCTTACGTCCCAGCAGGCTGCAGTGAAACTCCTGCCTTTCACCTGTGACAATCGCAGTCTGCGGGAGAGCAACAAATGGCCACACCGCATCCATCTCAGGTAGGAGTGTGGGGAAGCAAGCAAGTGAGGGATGTGAATGCATGGGGAGAGGGAGGTGCCTTTCTCTTCTCTGCCAGCTGCTTCCCTGGGCCGTGGCAGTTCCCAGCAAGGAGCCTCTTTGCTTGCAGGAGCCCGTGACCTTTGCGGAGGTGGCCGTGTATTTCAGCAGGGAGCAGTGGGCGCTGCTGGACCCTGCGCAGCGAGCGCTGTACCGGGACGTGATGCTGGAGACGTACGCGTGCGTGGCCTCGCTGGGTGAGGGCTTTGCTGCCTTTCGTCCTTGTTAGGGCTCCTTTGGCTGTGTAGAACGACACTGCAAGCAGGGCTTAGAATAATTGCAGTGTAGTTACTTGTGGAGGAACGCGGCAGCACCAGAAACAAAATGTAGGTAAGTTTCTCATATGTTTCAGGAAGGATTAGCTGCTTAGAACTCTGAGAAATGGTCCAGAGTCACTGCTGGCCAGCAGCCATCAGCTGGGAGGGGTTGGATCAGCTCCTGCAAGCTGTCTTTGTGTGGCTGTGTTGCATATTGCTGCGTTGCATTGTGCCGCCGTGCTCCAGCAACCTGACAACTCTGGTTATTTGCCTTTTTTTTTCCTTTTCCATTGAATTATTGCAAACCTTTATGAAGCCTTGGGCACTAAGCAGTTTGGATACAATTTAAAAAAAGAAATCCTAAGGTGAACATTAGAGAAACTGTTCCTGCATAATTTTCAGGTACGTCGAGGTCATGTTGGGCTTCAAAGCAAGCCAGTATGTGTTGGCCCAGTGTCATCCAGGCCCTTATTGTGGTTACAGAAGTTGGGAGGGACACCGAGTGGAGTTGTTGGAGAAGCAGCTGTGCCAGAATCATCGGAATGCTTTCACGTCCTCTGCTTCTGTATTTAACCTCCATGTCCAGCCCCCAAACCTATGGTGGTCTCCCTGCTTGAAGGAGAGGAAGACCCCTGGGACCCAGATGTGCATGTCCTGGAGGACATGGCAGGAGATCTCAGCCCAGGTGAGATGGTGGGGGACAGGAGGAGGTTGGGCTGACAAGAACCATCTTTGTCTGAGAAATAGTTTAGGCCTACTGTGTTATTTCTGGCTTTTCTCTGTCATCCAGCAGGACATGGAATCACAACTGTTGAGGAGGGTGTACAGAATTGTGATGTGACTGAAAGGCGGTGTGGAAGTGTCTTGGTGGAAGAAATCAGAAAGGATATCCAAGGGGATCTGAAACAAGTAGAGCACCTCAAGAAGCAACAGGGAAACCCTCCAGGAGAGACTGTGAGGAATCTCCTGGACTGCAGCACAGGTCAAAAACAGCCTGAAGATGCAAGGAGTAAGGAAGTGTGCCAGGAGAAAAGGCAGAACCCACGTGCTGAGTGTGGAAAAAGCCTGAAAAGCTTTTTAACCACTGTTGTGTATGCTCAATGAAGAGATTGTACAAGTGTTCAGATTGTACCAAAAGCTTCAAATGGAAATCCCACCTCGCCTTCCATCAGCGCATCCACAGAGGAGAGAGATCCTTTAGGTGTTCTGAGTGTCCAAAGAGCTTCAAGAACAGTTTCCCCCTCACCTGCCACCAGTGCATCCACACAGAGGAGAGACCCTTCAAGTGTCCTGATTGTCCAAGGAGCTTTAAAACCAATTCCCACCTCACTGGCCACCAGTGCATACACAGAGGAGAGAGGCACATAAAGTACTGCGAGTGTGGGAAGGGCTTCAAATACAGCTCTGTACTGCAGTGCCACCAGCGCATCCACACAGGAGAGAGACCCTTCAAGTGTTGTGAGTGTGGGAAGCACTTCAAGTACAGTTTTGTACTGAAGTGTCACCAGCGAATGCACACAGCAGTGAGACCCTTTCAGTGCTCTGAGTGTGGGAAGGGCTTCAAATTTGCTTATCAATTACAGCACCACACGCATCCGCACAGAAAAGAGACCCTTTACATGTCCTGATTGTTCAAAGAGCTTCAAAATCAATTCCCAGCTCACCTACCAGCAGCGCATCCACAGAGGACAGAGACCCTTTAAGTGTCGTGAGTGTGAGATGAGCTTCAAATACAATTCTGTATTGAAGCGCCACCAGCGCATCCACACAGGGGAGAGACCCTTCGAGTGTCCCGAGTGTCCCGAGAGCTTCAGAACTAGTTTCTACCTCACCTGCCACCCATCATCCACACAGGAGAGAGACCCTTTAAGCGCATGTCAGCAGTTTGTGACGTGGTTTGGCCCGGTTCTGTGACTGGTGAAGGAGGAGGATCCACGGATCCATGCCCCAGAAAAGGGAGAATGGGAAAAGGAAAAAGGGGAAGGAGGAAAAGGGAAAAGGACAGGTAGACGGGCCTAACATCCAAACAGTGGCAGTGATCTGAAGAGGAAAGCTCATTTACTAGAAAATATATCAGAACGCAAGATAACACAATATAGTACAGTCTAATGGGAATTGGAGTTAATAAATAAAAGTGAGAGAGAGAGAGAGAGTGTTTGAAAGCTGAAGGTCTTGCTGTAATGCTGAAGGTGAGCACACGTGCTGCCAGGACGAGCAGAAAGTGAAAAAAGAGACATCTTGTGATGTGCAAACAGTTTTTATCTTTACCTCTGATGTGTGAATGGAAACACAGAGTCCCCTGGGGCATGTAGTTCTTCTCAGAACCAGCTACCCAGAGCAGTAACTGTAAATCCCAAAGCACTGCACACAATCACAGAATCATAGAATGGCCTGGGTTGAGAAGGACCTCAAAGGTATGTATTTTCAAGGCCCTGCCGTGGGCAGGGCGCCAACCATTAGACCAGGCTGCCCAGTGCCACATCCAGCCTGGATGCAATGGTGTGGAGTACTGGTGACAAAACATCATAAAACTAACACTGCATCCCTTATTCCACATTACTGTATCATGCTCAATATCTAAATACATACAGATCGTTCTCAGTTAGCATGTATCAACATGTAATTAACGTTGTAATAATTGTACTAAGCACACACACATGTACATACACGTGGAATGACTGAATACACTCGGCCAACGTCAAATTCCCTTGTGGTACACATTGAACATCCCCTCTTTCTGCATCACGCTGAGCAAAAACAGTTCCACTGTGAGTTTTGCCCTTTCCAGAGGCTGCAAGGACCCACAGTGCTTTTCCCAAGATGCTCTTTATATGTACTGCAGGGACTTTATCTCCCTGTATGTTATGTAGGGAGCTGGGTTGGGTTGGACCATCGCCATTGACCGATCCTTGAGTGTTGACCAACCACGTGGCTTCTGCCAAGCGCTTCTCCCAGTGCTCAAATGTGCTGCCACCCATTGCTTTCAACACAGTTTTTAACAAGACGTGTCATTTGATTGTACCAGAAGCTGGTGCATGATAGGAGATATGATAAATCCCCTCAACGCCATGATCTTTGGCCCAAGTGTTCACAAGAGAATTTTGGAAACGAGACCCATTATCTGATTCAATCCTTTCTGGAGTGCCGTGTTGCCACAGGACTTGTTTCTCCAGACCTAATATGGTGTTGTGGGCAGTAGCATGGGGTATGTGTATGTTTCCAGCCACCCAGTGGTTACCTCCACCATGGTGAGTACATAACGCTTCCTGCTGTGAGATCATGGCAAGGTGGTGGAATCAACCTGCCAAGCCTCCCCTCTGAGCTAGAAATAATTAACCCTTGTGTTGCCAGTTCAAGTCCATTTGAGCCGCCTTAAGTTTAGAGGCTTAATCTACCTGATGGTTATTTTGTTGTTCTTCAGTAGCCCAGTTCTTGGGCACGTGAGCATCTATGTGACACACCTTTACAACCATATTCTTTACTTGGGCAACAACGTCTTTCCACCGTTCAGCAGTTCAAATAGATGTACCCCTTCTTTATCAGTTGTTTTGTTCCCACTGCTTTCACCACCCCCATCAGGCATTTGCCACTATCCGTGAGTCACTATAAATCATTGGCCACCTCTCCCGTCCAGCAACATCTAAGGCCAGTTGAACAGCCCCTACCTCTGCAAATTGGCTTGATTCTCCTTTTCCTTTGGTGGCCTCTGCAACTTGTCATATAGGGCTCCGCACAGCAGCTTTCCATCTGCAATGCTTCCCAACAATAGGATACCATCCATCAGAGAACGGCTACTTTCATTTTCTGGTAGTTCATCGGATGATGGGGTCTCTAGCACACAGTACCTCTTCTGCTGGTGATGTTCCAGACTTTTTGTCTTCAGGTCAGTCCACGATCACCTCTAAGATTGGTGGGTGACTGAGGTTCCCCGTTTGAGCTCGCTGTGTAATCAATGCAACCCACTTACTCCAAGTGGCATCAGTCGCATGATGGATGGAGGGAACCTTTCCTTTAAACATCCAGTTCAGCACTGGCAGTCGAGGTGCCAGAAGGAGCTGCATTTCAATACTGACTACTTCGGAAGAGGTCCAAGCCCCCCCATATGTGGCCAAGATTTCCTTTTCAGTTGGGGTGTAGCACTCTTCAGCCCCCCTGTATGCTCAACTCAAGAGGTTAGCCTCGGGTCTCCTGAGGCTCCTTGCCACTGCATCCAAGTGGGATCTTTCTCTCTGTCCCAAATGTAAGAAGAGCTTCTACCACAGCTCCAGACTGAGTACCGGAGAATCCATTCAGGGCAGAGACCTGGAAAGACAGAGTTTCATCCAGGGGCTGCAACATTATTGACAGCTGGCTAATCTGTGTGAGAGGTAGACCCTGCAAGTGTCTCACCTGCAGGAGGAGTTTCTTTGAGGGCTGGCACCTCTTTGCTCATGGGAAAACCCCATGAAAAACTGGAGAGATCCTGAGGATGATAGAGACCTAAGGATCATGGAAACCCAAACGCTTCCCACCGTACAGAAAGAGTTTGAAAAAACAAAGTGGCATCACTGGCACTCTGTCTGGAAAAGGGACTTATACCTGGGAGCTTCTGATGGTTTCTTTCCCTGTTAATAGAATACAATCTCTCCCCATGCCCAGTTTTCTGCTCTTCCTGTCAGCAGCTTTTTGAAGCCATTTCTTAAGGAAGTTCAGCTGTGTAGGGATGTCCTGTGTGCACGTGTTCTGCTCAGTAATTTTGGAGTCCACTGATGAATCGTGTAGAAGGGTCAGGAGAGCAGTCCAATGTCTCTTGGAGATTTAGCAAAAATGACCTGCATTCAGAAGAGGTCATCCTACCTGCAAGCTTTCACAGAGCAACCAGCCAATCCCTTCATCCTTGTGTCAGACCGCCGACAAGTCATGTGGAAGAGACCAGCCTTGGAAGTTAAGCTTGGTTTGCCCTGCTCCTCATACTCCTGATCACTGCATCCCTTCTGTGGCAAAGGGCCTTTCTGTGCAGTGTGAAAGGGGACAGGGAAGGAGAATAAAGGAGCTGAGTTGTCCTGCAGCTTTTGTTTTCATTATGCTCTGGCCCTACTTTCTCCAATAAAAGACAAAGCGTTGAAGGACTGGGGAAGGTGGAAGGAGGTCAGACTCCAGATCCCTGCATGCTTCTGGGGGAAGGCACGTTTGGCACAAGGCCCCATCTCCATTCCTAACATGCGCACAGGAGGTTGTGCAGGGAGGGCTTTGTCACTCAGCCAGTTCAACCAGCACTTGTATTCACCCAGCAGCAATGTATGTCCTCTTTGTAACACGCGACCTCTGCACAGCCCGGAACTGGTGCAGCCTCACATACAGAGCTCCCCAGTAAACGAGCAGCTCTCCAGGTCTCCATCTGCGTGGTTGTTATGCATCATTGTTTTTCTGGTCTTGGTGTCCATCCAAAGTTGGAGGCACAGCATGTTGACGAGGCATCTGGATCTGCTCCACATGGAGTTGGGCAGACTGGAGCACATTATAAATGTTTCTATAGCACTGCACACAGCATGAGGTGTAAGCAGGAGGAGCTAGAAGCTTTTAGCTTGGTCCTGGAGTTACAACATCCTCAGCATAAGCAAGGTGTGATGGAAAGGTTCTATGAAATGCATGCTGTGTGCACTGCATGGCTCCGGGCTCTCCAGGATAGGCAGGGCAGGTGAAACAGGATGGTGTTGCTGTACGTAATGGTGGGCTGGAATGCATGGAGCTTGCTGTTCCCAGTGACATGGCTGTGAGACTCCAAATAAGGTTTAAGGGGCAAGGCAGTAAGGTGAGAGTCTGCTATAGGCCACCCAGCCAGGAGAATGATCCCAATTAATCATTCCTAGGAAGTGTGAGAGAACAGTGAGGTGGATTGTGATCTGATTGACTGGCAGAGCTCGGAGGGTTGTGATTATTGGTTCAGAATCTGATTGCAGGCCTGTAACTAGCAGTGTTTCCCAGGGGTCCAATCTTGTTCAACATCTTCCTCGGTGACCTGGATGAAGGGATAAAGTGCACCCTCAACAAGTACAATGCTGGGAGGAGTGGCTGACATACCAGAAATCTGTGCTGCCGTTCAACAAGATGTGAACAGAACGGTCAGTTGGGCAGACAAGAACGTGATGAATTGCAACAGGAGGAAATATAGGAAGGGGGAGGAAAAACTGCCTTCAGCCATACAGGCTAGGGTTGACCTACTGGAGAGGAGCTTCCCAGCAAGTTTGGAGCTGGGGAGCGAGGGTCAGGGAACAGCAGGGTCATGCAGCATCATTTGTCTGCAGACAGAGCGCAGCTTTGCAGGACTGCCTCTGACATTTGGTCCCCACTATGGCCACGTCCCACTGCTGAGCTCCATGGGGGTCCCTACAGATCCTTGGGCCACCAAAGAGTGTCTGAGTTGGAACGAGGACACTGCGACAGGAACACTGGGTGGTCATGGGGTGTCACAGCCAAAACACGACACAGTCATGAGGTGACCGTGGATAAGAATGTGGTGACAAATAGGTCAGGGATCAGAAGGGGAAAGTCAGGCCAACGTGGTGTGACCATGGGTAATCATGTGGGTCACATGGGGCAAAGATGGTGTTGTGATGGGGTGACAAAGAGGTGACCACTGGGTGACCACAGCGGGGTATCTTTGGGTGACCACAGTAAGGAAGGGGAAGGACCACGGAGTCAACAGCTCAGCGAGTTCTAATTGAGAAGGGGACAGAGCAGGCTGTGCAGGGGCAGCAGGGAACGCGGTGACAACACAAAGGGAAACTCTAGCTCCTGGCTGGGGAGCGCAGGACATGCTGGTGGAGCAGCAGTGTGGGGCAGCTCGTAATTCAGAATCCCTGCAGGGAAAGGGAGGACCAGAGTGGTTTTCGGGCTCCTCTGAGCACAGTGATGTCACTGGGGAATGAGAAATTACCTGGAGTGGTTGGATCGGGGTGGCCTGAAACTGAGCGAGACGAGGTCAGCATGGTCACAGCTCAACACCACTGCATCCCCCAGCACAGCCCCAGCTGCTCCTGCTCACCTCCAAGAGCACTGAGACTCTGGTGTGCACCACAGGCCTGACCATGGCTACGGCCAGCATCGACACAGGCACCGTCCTCGTGCTCAAGGTCGTGCAGATGAATGGTGCCTGCAGCCACAGGAGCCCGCTGTGATGAGGCTGAGCGTCCCGTGTGCCATCATAGCCCCGCATCCCCATCCTGACCCACACATCCCCTTATGTGGGTCCTGTCCTTGGGGTGCTTGGTCAGAGGAAGGGTGCTTGGACACAGCCCAGCCCCACTGCTGACCTGTGTCACTGCAGCGTTTGCAGCCCCGCGCAACAGCGCTGTGAGGTCTGGGAGGTCCGTGAGGGCAACCGTGGGTGACCATGGGGTGATCAAAGGGGACCACGGGGAGAACATGATGTGACCGCGGTAAGACATCAGAGGTAACAGCCCATAAGAATGGGGGGCAAAGAGGCGATTATGGGGGTATCTTGGGATAACCACGGGGAGAGCAGGGGGACCATCGGGTGACCATGAAGTTACTATGAAGGAAGTGTGAAGGAACTGTGGGGTGAGCATGGAGAGACCGTGGGCAGAATATTGTGTGGCCACCAACTGACCATGCAATGACACTGGGATGAGCATAGAGCGACCACAGGCCGGAAAGAATGGAAAGAGCCTGGGAAGTGGCACAGGAAGCAACTGAGCGTGTCCCACAGAGCAGTTAGCAGCAGGGCTGGTGGCATCTGTCACTGGTGTATGGAGAGAGCTCTGCGTCACAGGGCTGCCTCTTACATTTGGCCACCATGAAATACTGGAGGGGGAAGAGAAATGAAATGAAATGAAATGAAATGAAATGAAATGAAATGAAATGAAATGCTGCCCCGGCCACCTCTGAGAGAAGTGAGACCCTGTGAGCGCCCTGGGCCCGGCTGTGGGCACTGTGAAAAGCATCTCAAGATGAGAGGTGCTTGTGCCAAGCAGGGCCTCCTGTGAGGAGAGGTAATATCCCGGGTGCCCTCACTGTCTGCATCCCAATCCTGCCCCACGCATCCCCTGAATGGGCACCTGCCCTTGGGTGCTGGAGCAGACATGGGGTGACAAACAGGTGAGCGTGGTGAGAGCACTGGAGGATCGTGGGTTCGCTATGGATGGACCGTGGGGATCATGGATCAAAGGGGGGAGCGTGGAGTAAGCAAGAGGGTGCTGGAGCAAACAGCGGGTGACAATGAGAAGACGAAGGGCAGACAGTGGCATTTCTGTCAGGTGTCCATGCGCAGACGACAGGAGTAATATGAGCGGAACACGGAGTGAGAAAGGGATGATAAAGAGTTGAGCATGGTGCGAGGACAGTGAAACCGCGTGGCAACCACTGAGCGAGCGTGGCAATGTCATGGAGGGAGCACGGGGCCACCCGTGGGGCTCAGGCAGTGGTGGAGCACTGGGAGTGATACGGCTGTTCCCAGGCAGAGCAGCGGCAGCGAGCATTCCTCGGAGCAGACAGACAGACAGACACACAGACGGACGGCACGCAGGACGGCGCCGTCACGCCAGGGCTGATCGAGGTACCCGCAATGGAGATCTGCCCGGAGACGGGTGATGCCGCCCAGCCCAGGCACTCCCTGCTCCCTTCATCCTCCTCCCACAGCAGCCATGGGGAGCGGCCGTGCGGTGGCGGCCGGGGCCGTGCTGGTGGCATCGGTGGCGCTGGGAGCACGGCTGGCCGCTGGCACGCGGCCCTCGGGTGAGCGCGGAGAGCCGGGGTGGGGATGGTGCAGGCCGGTCCCTGCCGGGCTCTCCCGGCACCCATCCCAGCCCCGCGCGCGGCGTTCGGAGCCCCGGGGCTCCGGGACGCCAGCGGCACCGCAGCCGTGGGGGGCGCGGGGTGGGGCCGGGACGGAGCGAGGGCGGGGAGGGGCTCTCGGGTCCGGCGAGGGGCCGCTGCGCTCCGTGACGGCGCCCTCTCCCCGCAGCGTTTTTCCAGTGGAGCGCTACAGTTGAGTGCCGCTTCCTCAATGGCACCGAGCGGACGAGGTTTCTGGTGAGGCACGTCTACAACCGGCAGCAGTACGTGCACTTCGACAGCGACGTCGGTCTCTTCGTGGCCGACACGGTCCTGGGAGAGCCTTCTGCTCGGCTCTTCAACAGCCAGCCGGACGTGCTGGAGAAGAACAGGGCTGCGGTGGAAATGCTCTGCAACTACAACCACGAGACAGTGGCCCCTGTGACGCTGCGGAAGAGAGGTGAGTTCACGCGTCCGCACAGCTCGCGACGGGCACAGCGCTGATGAGCACACGCGGCGCTCTCACAGCCCGTCCCCAACGCTCTCCCTCTGTCCCCCGGCAGAGCCCAAGGTGAGGATCTGTGCGCTGCAGTCGGGCTCCCAGCCCCAAAGCGACCGGCTGGCTTGCTACGTGACGGGCTTCTACCCACCCGAGATCGAAGTGAAGTGCTTCCAGAATGGGCGGGAGGAGACGGAGCGCGTCGTGTCCACGGACGTGATCCAGAACGGGGACTGGACCTACCAGGTGCTGGTGCTGCTGGAGACCAGCCCACGGCACGGGGACAGCTACGCGTGCCGGGTGGAGCACACCAGCCTGCGGCAGCCCATCGGCCAGCCCTGGGGTAAGGCCCCTCGCCCCTGTCGGCTCTGGGGGGAGTGGGAGCGTGGCCTTCAGAACCTGAGCTCCCCTTCCTGTCCCTGCAGAGCCGCTGGTGGATGTGGGCAGGAGCAAGCTGCTGGTGGGCATCGGGGGCTTTGTGGTGGGGCTCGTCTACCTGGCGCTGGGGCTCTTCCTCTTCCTGCACACTAAGAAAGGTGAGCAGTGGGGCAGCGGGGCTGTGCTGTGGGGAAGGAGATGGCGGCGGTGAGCTGTGGCCACGCTCGCTCAATGTGACCATGACCTCGTCTCGCTCAGTTTCAGGGCACCCCGATCCAACCACTCCAGGTAATTTCTCATTCCCCCAGTGACAGCGCTGTACCCGGGAGCCCCAAGCTCACTGCGGTCCTCATTTCTCCCCCTTTCCCTGCAGGGATCCTCAACTAGCAGCTGCTGCTCCACCAGCATGTCCTGCGCTCCCCAGCCAGGAGCTAGAGTTTCCCTTTGTGTTGTCACCGCGTTCCCTGCTGCCCCTGCACAGCCTGCTCTGTCCCCTTCTCAATTAGAACTCGCTGAGCTGTTGACTCCGTGGTCCTTCCCCTTCCTTACTGTGGTCACCCAATGACACCCCACCGTGGTCACCCAGTGGTCACCTCTTTGTCACCCCATCACCCATCACAACACCATCTTTGCCTCATATGACCCACAGGGTTACCCGTGCTCACCCCACACTGGCCAGACTTTCCCCTTCCGATCCCTTCACTCTCAAGCCATTTTTCCCCCTGAGACTCCTTCCTAGCAACCCTGTGGTCACCCGATGTTGCCACCGTGTTCTCAGCATGCCAACCCATGTCCTCACCATCATTACCCCGCGGTCATCCCGGAGACACACATTCTGCACCCACTTTCTCACCCATCTCCTGGCTGTGTTACGCTTAGGCCGTGACACCTGGCGATCACTCGGTGTTCCCATCGAAATGACCTCGCAGTGTTCTGGTTCCAGCTCAGACACTGCGAGTAGCACGCTGCTTTTTTGGCTGTTGCTGAGTGATGGAGCGCTCCTGAGGCCGGGCCGGGCCACGGAGAGGGGAAGAACCATTGCCATGATGACGTGGAGCCAGGACAGGTGTCCTCATCCAAGCATACGTGACGCCATGCGGAAGGCCTTAAAGCTGTGTGGAGTTGGGCAGAATACAGACGATGCTTGACGCTCGGGGATTGGCTGGGCGTTGGGTGGAGGGTGCTGACACGTCTTGCCCCATGGCCACCCCATGCCCACCTCTTCACAACCTCATTCCCACCTGACGCTCCTCCCCGTGATCCTATGGTGTTTCCCTCTGTGTTCCCTTCACTGTCATCCCGTGCTCAGCCCGCGGTCGCCCCACGGCCTCGCCATGATCCCACCCCTCGTGATCACCGCGCGTTCCCTGTGTCATCCATCGCTGAGGAAAACGCTCCGAATCGTAGATTTTTAAGCAGGCAAAGATCTTTGTGATAGCAGCAAAGTCTGTCCATCATTGCAACAATGGGCCCCTGCTGGCCAAAGGCAGAAATTGCACAGCAGTCCATTCGTTCAGTTCCACCCCCGGGTCCGACGCGGTAATTCCTCTCCTGGCACAGGTTGGTGGAGCTTCTCCTGGTCACCATCTTCCCGACGCTGTTGCCACAATAGAAGGTCTGGTACCAACTCGTTGTTTTTAGGTATGGCCTGTGCTTTCCTACACAGGTAGGAGGGCAGTGTTTCCAAAGGGAAGCACATTGGTTCCGTGCTGCGCTAGGCTCTCCCCGCCCTGCCTGTTTCCTTTGCCTCGTGCCTGTCTCAATCCTACCTGAGCCGAAACGCCCCAATCCGCACTTTACTCCGTTCAGCAGCTTTCTTGGTGAAAAACAACTTGTATCACTGTTTCGCAGGAAGGTTTTCAGTTCGGTCAGGGCCGAGACTACAGACAGAAAACACTGGAAACTTCCACTGCAAAAACACCACCCGCCTCTCACATTTTCCAACCTTATTGATTCCGTGATCCAAACGCCAACCCCAGCTCGGGTCGGTATGAAAAAGGGCTCCAAAGGGAAGTCCCAGCGGCTGTCAGCTTCATTTGGAATGTCTTTCAAAACCCCGCGTGCAGAGGGAGCCTGCTCCATCCCTACGCCCTGAACCAAGCACACATTCTCATCAAACACTCCCCACCGAGGGCTCATCCTAACAGCTGCTGCCCATGGAAGGCTCCGTGTTGCCTCATCTGCCTCTCATGAGGAGTAGGGAAGGAAAGTAGGAAGGGAGGCAGGGAGGGATGGAGATAAGAAGGGAGGCAGGGAGGAAAGAAGGAAGGAGGCAATGAAGGAAGGAAGGGAGGGAAAAACTCAAAATTAAGAAGAGATGGGGGCAGTTGACCCGGTGCAGTGAGGGAAATTGGAGGTGAAAAGGCAATAAATGGTGCCGTGGACCATGGGGGGGGGAGTGGGATGTGAATGGCTGCACTGATACTCATTCAGGTCAAACACAACCAGACGCCCATAGGCACCGATGCAGCTCCTTGGCCACGCCCCGCGCCGTAACCTGGCCACGCCCCCCGGGTCGTCTCAGTTTTGAAGCCACGCCCCTAACATTCCTGGCCACGCCCCCATGCCCTGCGCCCGTCGCTTTTTGGCTAAACCACGCCCTTTCCGTTTGGCCACGCCCCCGCACGCCGTCGGTCCGATTCCAGCCACGCCCATCGCCGTTAACCACGCCCCTTCGTGCCATCAGCCACGCCCCCTTTCTGTCCTGGCCCCGCCCCGTCCCACGCTGCTCTTTGCCCGCACCGCGCCCGGTGCCGCTCCCGAAGCCACCGAACGGACCCGGTTCCGGCCCCCGGACTCACGGGCCCGCTGCCGCACCCGGACCCGCACCGCGGACCCATGGACGGCGGTCTGCGGCCCGGATCCCCGCAGCCGGGACCGGAGCCGCGCTCCGGACTCGCGGAACCAGACCCGAACGCGGGCGCGGACCCGGCGCCCGGACCCGCGAACGCGGAGCCCGATCTGAATCGCGGTCCCGAGGACCCGGACCCGGATCGGCGTCCCGGCGGCGCGGAACCGGTTCCGGCCCCGGCGCCCGCCCCGTGCCGTTGGTTCCTGGAGGGCCGCTGCCGTTTCGGGCCGCGCTGCCGCCGCCCGCACCCGGGGCGGAGTCCGACCGCCGGCCCGGAACCGGCAGCGACGCGGGACGAACCGGCAGCGGCGGGGAAGAAGCCGCCGCTGCGCCGCGCCGCCGCCGTCCTCAGCCGCCTCCGCTGGGACCCTCGAGCGGACCCCGCGGCCGCCACCGTGGAGTACCGCGACCGCTTCGTGGGCGTCGTGGAGCGGCGGCTGCTGGAGTTCTTCACGGGGCCGCTGTGCGACGCGGGGCCCGCGGACCTGGCGGTGCCCGAACACCGCATCGTGCGCATCCGCTACCGCGGGCGCTGCGTGTGGGACCGGGAGAAGCGCATCGATCGCGTGTTCGGGTCGGGGGGGGGGACGGGGACCATGCGGGAGGTGCTGGAGGAGCTGGGGGAGGGCTGGGGGGAGTGAGGGAGGGCGACGAACCCCCGAAATGCCGTCGGGGGCCCTTCTGTACCCCGGAGGTGACGGTGAGGTCCCCTCTGTGCTGGGGACGTGGGGATGCGCACTCCTGGAGGAGCCCTCGGCTGCAGTGACGTGGGCACAGGGTTCCCTTCTGTATCCAAAAAAAGGGCACCAAAATCCCTTTTGCATTGGGGACATGGGGACGTGCACATGGGATCCCCTTGGGCACAGGCTCACGGACATAGGGCGCACACACGCTTGGGGCCCTTCTGTACCCTGAAAGTGACACGGACGTCCCTTTAGCACTGGGATAACATGGCGGTGACATGAACGCCTCACCCTGTTCTGTAGTCCCACGGTGACAGTGAGGTCCTCTCAGCACTGGGGATATCGGGGACCCTTCTGTGCCACAAACACACGGAGATGGACACTTGGACCCCAGAGGAGACAGTGGTGTCCCTTTGGCTTCGGGGACATGGATGTGGGGGACCCTTCTGGTACCCCAAAGGTGACACTGAGGTCCCCTCGGCCCTGAGGACAGGAAAACCTGGACCAGGACACCGGGCTCCTTTTGTCATGGGGACGAGGACGCACCGGGCGTCCTTACCGTACCCCAAAGAAAGTGGTACTGAGGTCTCCTTGGCTCCTGGCAACAATGACATGGGGACGTGGCACCCGGACACCTTCTGCCCTCCATGGGTGACACCGAGGTTGCCTTGGCACGGGGGACACGGGTATGGCGACGTGGACATTGGGTCCCTCTTGGCCCTGGGGTGCTGTTCACTGTTCTGTTACCATTTCTGCTCAGAGGGAAAAGACAGAAGGCCTTGGGAGGTCACCTGATGGCCCTTTTCATCGTCTGGCTCACCTCTGCTGCCCGTCTGCCTCAGCATGAGCGTAAGGCCTTTGGCTTTTGGACACTCTCTCTCTTTGCATTTGATTTTTTAGCTCATATTCTAATGATCTTGTATTATTTTGTATTACAGAGTGTATCTTGCATTCCGATATCTTTTCTAGCAAATTAGTTTGTTTCCTTTCAGATCGTCGCTTCTGTTCTGTTTCAGAGCCCATCTCTTCATCCTTTTTCCCATTTCCATTTTCCAGGGTGCGGATCCACAGATCCCCCCTCCCGCCAGTCACGGAACCAGGCCGAACCAGCCCACAGACCACTGACACTCTGGTCGAGGTGCCACAAGATAAAGCTGAGTAGCTCAGCGGTGGTAGCGGTGGTAGGAGGACGGTTGGATGGGATGATCTTGTAGCTCCACTCCAGCCTCGTGTTTCCACGGTTCCATCACCGTTCTGAGCTGCTCTCTGTGTCTGGGCCGTATTGCTTCAGGCGCTCCCTGCTCTCACTGCACAGAGGTGCTCTCTGAACTGCACACTGCATCTGCAGTGCTCCTGTTTCCTTCAAGCCATTCTCCTCGGCAGTTCCCAAAGGATCACAGAACCACCGAATGGCTTGGCTTACAAGAGACCTTTCAGATCATCCAGTTCCAATCCCCTGCTCCAGGCTGGGACACCTCCCACAGCCCCGTCCTGCCTGGCACTGAATGCCTCCAGGGCGGGGGCATCCACAAGCTGCTCCCTCTCAGGAAATAATTTCCTCCTAACAGCCAGCCTAAATCGACCTCCTTCCACTTGAAAGCCGTTTCCCCTCATCCTGTCGCCACACACCCTTATCAAACAGCCCCATCCCAGCTTTCACGGAGCCTCCCTTCAGGCACTGCCCACGACTTCAGCTCGCCGCTCGGCGGGCACTGACGGAAGCTGCTGGCAGCTCACCCCGTTTCTCCCTGCAGAAGAGGCCTCTGCACACCCAGCACCTTCACGCCGTCTGCATTAACAATACCTTCCGCGGCTCACACGCCTCTCTCGCTCCTCCCATTTCTTTCTACGCCCGTCTTGCCAAGCCGCCGCCCATCGTAAACACGCGCCGTTTGCAGTAAGCGAAGCGCTGCACCGCAGCCGCTCCCATCGCTTCCCGCAGCGCTGCGGAACGGGACGGGACGGGACGCGGCGCAGCACAGTGCGGGCCGGGCCTCACCGCCTGCTCTCAGCCGCCCCGCGCAGCGCTGCTGCAGCCCCGCGCCGTCCGCGCGTCCCGCCGGCCGCCACCCACCGCCCCCCGGCTCCGCGCCGCAGCCCCGGATACGAACTGCGGCAGCGCCGCTCCCGCCCCGTCCCACTCCCCCCCCGCCCGTCCGCACTCCGCTTCCGCTGCAGGCCGGACGTGACGTCATCATGGCGCGCGGTGACGTCACGGCGCGTCGCTCGCTCCGCCGGCTTTCTCCGCTGCGATCGTTCCCCGCTCCGTCCCGGGGCTTCCTGCGCTGCTCCACGGCCTGAAGCCGCACCGGGCCGCGTTTCCCGCAGGCGCTGCCCGCTGTCCCCGGGGGCGAAGCGCCGCCCGGCTGACGGCTGAGATCCTCTCCCGTGTCGCCGTTTGCTGTCAGCCGCCTCGGGCTCTTGGTGCCGAACGGGAAGTGCTGAGTCCCGGCCCGGCCCGCTGATGGATCGCCTGGCAGCGGGCCGCTCAGCCCTGGCAGCGCAGGTAGCGGCCGTGCAGCGGTGTGATCGGAAGGGGGGGCCGCACCTCTCTTGGATCCCGTGGAAGGGCCTTCCTGGAGATCCTTCCTTTTCCCCGTGCGCCGAGATGTTCCGAGATCGCTGAGCAATCTTCCTGGTCGTCCCTTTGCCGTTCCGCTTCCGTATCTCTTTCTCGCTATGCTGCCACAGCCGCCCAATAGCATCAGTGCCCCACAGCGCCGCACCAAAAACTGTCATTGCCGCGTAGCAGCGCTCCCCCGTGCTGCTCCCCCCTAACAACGCTGCCCCGTAGCATCATTGCTCCACTGTGTCCCTGCCCCACGGCGTCACTGCTTCTGTGGCGACTGCTGAGTCCCGGCCAGATCCGCTGATGGATTGCCTGGGAAAGGACTGGTCAGCCCTGGCAGCACAGGCGAAGGCAATTTAGCTGTGTGATAGGAAGGGTTTGAGCCTGGCTGCACTCCCTTAGACCCCATCAACGGGCTGACAGCCACTGGGGAGGATCTGTGGTCGGAGATCCCTCCTTGGTTGTGGTGCAAAAGGGCCTGGCCTCTTCTCCCAGGCAAACATTAGGACCCGAGGAATCGGCCAGAAGTTGTACCAGAGGAGGTTGAGGTTGAACATTAGGAGAAACTTTTTCTCTCCGAGGGCGGTCAGGCATTGCAATGGCTGCCCAGGGAAGTGGTGGAGTCGCCATTCCTGGCAGTGTTGAAGAGGTGCCTGGATGAGGAGCCAGGAGATATGGTTTAGTAGCTTGTGGTACTAACAGGAATAGGAGGGGGGTTGGATTAGATAATCTTGTAGGTCATTTCCAACCTTGCGATTCTATGATTGTATGATTCTAGGGACAGCAGCATTCCCTCACACCTATCCTGCCAATTCTTTAGTCCCAGCAGGCTCCAGTGAAACTCCTGCCTTTCACCTGTGACAATCGCAGTCTGCGGGAGAGCAACAAATGGCCACACCGCATCCATCTCAGGTAGGAGTGTGGGGAAGCAAGCAAGTGAGGGATGTGAATGCATGGGGAGAGGGAGGTGCCTTTCTCTTCTCTGCCAGCTGCTTCCCTGGGCCGTGGCAGTTCCCAGCAAGGAGCCTCTTTGCTTGCAGGAGCCCGTGACCTTTGCGGAGGTGGCCGTGTATTTCAGCAGGGAGCAGTGGGCGCTGCTGGACCCTGCGCAGCGAGCGCTGTACCGGGACGTGATGCTGGAGACGTACGCGTGCGTGGCCTCGCTGGGTGAGGGCTTTGCTGCCTTTCGTCCTTGTTAGGGCTCCTTTGGCTGTGTAGAACGACACTGCAAGCAGGGCTTAGAATAATTGCAGTGTAGTTACTTGTGGAGGAACGCGGCAGCACCAGAAACAAAATGTAGGTAAGTTTCTCATATGTTTCAGGAAGGATTAGCTGCTTAGAACTCTGAGAAATGGTCCAGAGTCACTGCTGGCCAGCAGCCATCAGCTGGGAGGGGTTGGATCAGCTCCTGCAAGCTGTCTTTGTGTGGCTGTGTTGCATATTGCTGCGTTGCATTGTGCCGCCGTGCTCCAGCAACCTGACAACTCTGGTTATTTGCCTTTTTTTTCCCTTTTCCATTGAATTATTGCAAACCTTTATGAAGCCTTGGGCACTAAGCAGTTTGGATACAATTTAAAAAAAGAAATCCTAAGGTGAACATTAGAGAAACTGTTCCTGCATAATTTTCAGGTACGTAGAGGTCGTGTTGGGCTTCAAAGCAAGCCAGTATGTGTTGGCCCAGTGTCATCCAGGCCCTTATTGTGGTTACAGAAGTTGGGAGGGACACCGAGTGGAGTTGTTGGAGAAGCAGCTGTGCCAGAATCATCGGAATGCTTTCACGTCCTCTGCTTCTGTATTTAACCTCCATGTCCAGCCCCCAAACCTATGGTGGTCTCCCTGCTTGAAGGAGAGGAAGACCCCTGGGACCCAGATGTGCATGTCCTGGAGGACATGGCAGGAGATCTCAGCCCAGGTGAGATGGTGGGGGACAGGAGGAGGTTGGGCTGACAAGAACCATCTTTGTCTGAGAAATAGTTTAGGCCTACTGTGTTATTTCTGGCTTTTCTCTGTCATCCAGCAGGACGTGGAATCACAACTGTTCAGGAGGGTGTACAGAATTGTGATGTGACTGAAAGGCGGTGTGGAAGTGTCTTGGTGGAAGAAATCAGAAAGGATATCCAAGGGGATCTGAAACAAGTAGAGCACCTCAAGAAGCAACAGGGAAACCCTCCAGGAGAGACTGTGAGGAATCTCCTGGACTGC
Source organism: Tympanuchus pallidicinctus (assembly GCF_026119805.1). Classification (NCBI taxonomy): domain Eukaryota; kingdom Metazoa; phylum Chordata; class Aves; order Galliformes; family Phasianidae; genus Tympanuchus; species Tympanuchus pallidicinctus. The sequence goes on from NW_026294778.1 coordinate 122,549, forward strand.
AGCACAGGTCAAAAACAGCCTGAAGATGCAAGGAGTAAGGAAGTGTGCCAGGAGAAAAGGCAGAACCCACGTGCTGAGTGTGGAAAAAGCCTGAAAAGCTTTTTAACCACTGTTGTGTATGCTCAATGAAGAGATTGTACAAGTGTTCAGATTGTACCAAAAGCTTCAAATGGAAATCCCACCTCGCCTTCCGTCAGCGCATCCACAGAGGAGAGAGATCCTTTAGGTGTTCTGAGTGTCCAAAGAGCTTCAAGAACAGTTTCCCCCTCACCTGCCACCAGTGCATCCACACAGAGGAGAGACCCTTCAAGTGTCCTGAATGTCCAAAGAGCTTCAGAAGCAGTTCGAACCTCATCCGCCACCAGCGCATCCACACAGGAGAGAGGCCCTTCCAGTGCCCTGAGTGTGGGAAGAGCTTCAGGAGCAGCTCTGACCTCATTGTGCACCACCGCATCCATACGGGGGAGAGGCCTTTTAAGTGTCCGGAGTGTCCAAAGAGCTTCAAAAGCAGCGCTCATCTCACCTCCCACCAGCGCATCCACACACAGGAGAGACCCTTCCAGTGCCCTGAGTGTGGCAAGAGCTTCAAAAGCAGTTCTGACCTCATTGTGCACCTGCGCGTCCACACGGGATACAAACCTTACAAGTGCTCAGAGTGCGGGAAGAGCTTCAAAAGAAGCTCGGAATTGAAGTGCCACCGCCGTGTCCACACGGGGGAGAGACCCTTTGAGTGCTCCGAGTGTGGGAAGAGCTTCGGCAGCACTTCCAGCCTCGCTTACCACCAGCACATCCACACGGGAGAGAGACCTTACCAGTGCTCTGAGTGTGAGAAGAGCTTCAAAACCTCTTCCTACCTGACTGTCCACCAACGAATCCACACGGGAGAGAGACCCTACCGGTGCTGTGAGTGTGGGAAGAGCTTCAGCAGCAGTTCTAAACTCAACTCCCACAAGCGCATCCACAGAGGAGACAGCCCATAAAAGTGCCCTGAGTTTGTGCAGAGCTTTACTTTCAGGTCCTGTCTCCCTGCCTTCCTGCACATCCTCGCGAGAGACGGAGCCTGTGGGTCCCCAGACTCCTTCATCTGGCAGGTAAAGTGCTGCAGCCAGCAGGGAGAGCTCTGTAACGTCATCCTCACTGTAATGAAGATGTGCTCCAGTGTGTGAACGGGGAGATCCACCGTGAGCTGGGCGGGGAATGGTGTGCGTGGCTGAGAGCAGGGAAATACAAACCCCATCCATGTTTGGGTACCCGACCTCGGCCGCAGGACACATCCAACCCCTCCTGTTCCCTTCCTCATCCTGGTTATCGCCTATGAAAATCGACTTGTGCTTTTCCTGTCGTCTCCTGCTCACCACTCCGTTACCTGTTGCAGAGCGACTGCCTGGTGACATTTTACTGCTGTCAGCACGTCAAGTCACAGCAGCTGCAACACAGGTTTGAAGTTTCCTCATGGACACCCAGCTTCGGAAGTCCCTGAGCTGGCAAACCCCTTTCCCTGCATGGGGCGCAGGAGAGAGCACTGTAAAGAGAGCACTGTGCCCAGCTGGGGTAAGAGATACCCTGCGTGCGTCCCGCTCCAGGGTCACGATTGCCACTCCAGTGCTCAGAGGAGGTGCTCACATTTTCCCTTGGGTGTATTTGGATCAGCCAGCCCCTGATTTCTCCCTGATCAGCAGGAGAGTTTTCCCGTGCTTTGGATGGACTGCGGCTCCCTTCTTGACCTTACATCCATTCTTGGGGTAAATGCTCTTCCCCCTTCCCTCCTGCCATGGGAATTATGCATACTGCTCTCTTTCAGCTGGGAACAGGGTGGATACGCGAAGGAGCTTGGAGTTGGCACTGACATGGCTGAGAGCCTCTGGGTACTGGTTAAGGGATGAGACAATTAAGTGGGAATCTAACGTAAGACGGTGATCCCAATTAATGGTTCTGTATGGAATTAAAGTGGGATCTCCAGAACAGCATCTCTTGCCCTAGGCACTGGAGTCCATCAGTGCTGGTCGCCATTTAAGAGCCATCTCTCAAGAGCACTTGTGCAGGTAGAAGCAGACTGCTGGTAGTCAGGAAGCGGGACTGAAGTCCAGCTTATCCGAGCAGAGTTTTCCTCTTGGAGTTCAGGTGGAAAGGAAAGTGAATGGACACTGCAGCCAGGTCAGGCGGCATGGGGGAACAACAGAAATGCTGTCTACTGTTCTGAGGGTAAGGTTTATGCTGTCCAAGCTCAGTTAAAGCTGAAGCTGGCCACTAATGTGGGGGACAATGGAAAGGTTCGTGTAACCAGCAAAAGGAGGATCGTGGATGACATCTCTTCGTTACTTGATGAGGTTGATCACCTCATACGTCGGGCCATAGAACAAGCAGTCACAGAATGCACGTTTTTTCACCTCTACATTGAACACTGTAGATGGGTCGTGGGCCTCCTGGAGCCCCGAGTTGAGGAGCACGACTGCACTGATGATAAGCTTCCAGTGGACTGCGAACGTGGGTGGGATTTGCTGCTCCAGTTGCATGCGTGTAAATCTATTGGAGTTTATCCACGGATCCTGGGAATTGCAAGATGTCCCAGTTGTCTGGAAGCTGGGAAACATCTCAGTTTGTAGGAAGGGCGAGAAGGAAGACCTTGCCAATTCCAGTCCTGCCAGTCTCTCTTTGGTGCCTGGCAAAATTACAGAGGAGGTCATTGCGAGAGTTACTGAAAAACGCTTCAAAGGCAGCACAGTCGCTGTTGTCAGTACAGGTTAGGCCTGACTTTCTGGAGAGGAGCTTTGAGGAGCAGGACCTGGATGACCAGCAGGTTGACTGTGAGCCCGCAGCGTGCCCTTGTGGCCAAGAAGGCCACTGGTATCCTAGGGTGCATCAGATGAGTGTGGTCATCAGGTTGAGGAAGGTGATCCTCCCCCTCTGCTCTGCCCTTGGTGAGGCCACATCTGGAACACGGCGTTCAGTTCTGGGCTCCTCAGTACAAGACAGACAAGGAATTGGCAGAGGGAGTTTAGCAGAGGGCTGCGAAGATGACGGAGGCTGGGAGCAGCTCCCTTATGAGTCAGAAGAGCAACAGGTCTGGGGGAATCAGATGTTAGCTGGTGTGGTAAGCATGGGGTGCCCTGAAACGCGGTGAGATGAGGTCAGCATGGCCACAGCCCCCAGCACAGCCTCCGCTGCCCTGCTGCTCACTTTCTGCATTGCGCAGCAATAGAAGAGCCACAGTGCCAGGCAGAGGAGCCCCTCGTCAAGACCTCCGTGCCCATCAGCAGCTTTGAGATTCAGCTGGGATTGAGCTGTTTTCTTCACAGTGGCTGGTGTGACGTTGTGTTTTGCTTCCAGGAGAAAAGCAACGTTGCTGACACACCGATGTTTATAGCTGCTGCTCAGCAGTGCTGTACAGAGCCAAGGCCATTCACAGCGAAGGGCCCAGGCAGTTGGGAGGGAGGTGAATTAGGACAACTGAAAGTGGCCAAAGGAATATTCCGTGGCATGTGACATCAAGCAGAAGGAGTTTTGAAGGGGGTGGGTGTTCGCTTTGCTCAATCTGCTGTTTGAGGGGCAAGCTGGGCACTGTTCTGGAAGCGGCGAGCAATTGCTTGTGCATCACTTGTTGCATACATTGCTATGGAGATGTGTTTGTCATAACGATTATCCTTTTCCTTTCCTCCGTGTTAGTAAATAACTGTTTTGTTTGCTATTCTCTGGCCCATGGCACTGGGAAGGGGGGTGAGCGAACATCTGTGCGAGCCGCCTCAGGTTCAGCCACAACAGGAGGATCCCGTGGGAGTCAGACCTGAAGGGTAAAGGGGTCCAGGAAGGCTGATGAAAGGAAATAGGTCCTGCTGGCCCCCGCTCAGCACTGCTGTTCCTCATGGGTGAGCACTGCGTCCTGCCCTGTTTAATATCTCTGTTGACAATCTGGATGAGGGCATTGGGTGCATCATCAGTAAGTTTACAGATGACACCAAGCTAGGGGCAAGTGTCAATCTTCCTACGGGTAGAAAGGCCCTACAGAGGGACTTGGGCAGACCGTCTAATGGCTGAAGGTCACAAAGAACAATGCCAGGTCCTGCACACTGGGCACAACAACCCCATGGTTGTTACATGGTTACAGGCTTGGGGCAGAGTGGCTGAAAAGCTGAGCGGAGGAAACAGACCTGGGGGTTTGTCAGCAATTGACCCAGGCCTGGGGAAAAATGAAAGGGAAAAATGGAAAAGGGTGGGGAGATGGGCCTGGAAACAAAACAGCAGCAACAACCTGAGGAGAAACAAACTAGTTTACTAAAAAAGATATCAGGATGCAAGGTAACACACTATAATACAATAAATTAGAATTGAAGCTAATAAGTCAAGTAAAAAGATAGTATCCAAAAACTGAAGGCCTTACTCTCATGCTGAGGCAGATGAGACATCTAGCCAGGCCAAGCAGAAGAGGAAAAAGGGAACATCTCGCAATATGCAAACAGTTTTATCCTTACTTCTGAGCAGAAAATGGAATCAGAATAACACAAAGTCCTCTTAGGGGTGCAGAATGTGGTTCTTCCCTTCTGAGAAGCGGGTACCCAGATGTATGCACAGTCCATGGAACTGGAGCATTAACTGTTGTACTTGCAGTGTGGTCCATCACATGTATCACACTGTGGTACGAGTGGAATACCCATAACCCAAAATCATAAGGCCATGACAGGGTGTTGTTCTGCAGTCAGCTGAACGTGAGCCAGCGATGAGCACAGGAGGCCAAAAGGCCACTGGCATCCTGGCTTGTATCAGCAGCAGGAGCAGGAGGCCATCGTCCCCTCAGATGCTGTGTTCAGTGCTGGGCCGCACACAGCAAGGCGCCGAGGGCCTGGGATGTGTCCAGAGAAGGGCGACGGAGCTGTGAAGGCTGGAGCAGAGATCTTGTGGGGAGCAGCTGAAGGAACTGGAAGTGTTCAGTCCAGAGAAGAGAAGGACTGGGAGACGTCATCGCTCTCTGCTACTCCCTGAAAGGGAGGCGGAATTCGGCCTCTTCTCCTGGATGGCGAGTGATAGGAAGGGAGGGAATGGGGTCACGTTGTGCCGGGGGGGGGTCGGGTTGGGTATTAGGAAGAGTTTCTTCTCAGAAGAGTGATTGCTGGAACAGGTTGCCCAGGGAATTGGTGGAGTCACCGTCTCTGGAGTTGCTTAAGCAAAGGACGGATGTAGAATTTAGGGGCGTGTTTTGGTGGGTGCTCCTGGTGGTGGGTGGCTGATTGCAGTAGATGAGACCTTGGAGGTCTTTTCCAACCTTAATGATTCAATGATTCTCTGAAGTCCAGTCCCTGCCTTGCTGGCCTGTCCTTCCAAAAAGTGTCATAACCATCCACGTGGGCCTTCCAGTCATCAGAGCTGTTCCCACTGTGTCTCTGTGGTAGCCATAAGATCACGGTTCTGCAGCCTCGCACAGCCCTCAGATTATTCCCATTTATTCCCCACGCTGCATGTGCTGATGTACGGACACTTCAGAGAAGAAAAGGCAGTCGAGATGCAGGCAACTCTAGAGGAGATCCCTGCTTGTTCCAAGCTGCAGAGCGAGGCCTGAAGCAGAGCTCTGTTTCTGTGGGTCACCAGGGACCAGGCTGAGTGTTGTCTGCAGTTGCAGTAGCGTTGTTAAACCACCCATCTTTCTCTGTCCAATACCACAAAGCTTTTTATCTGCTTTGTGCAGCTCAGCTCCCTGCCCTAAGAGATGATGCTCCTTGTGCAGGGACTGGCCTTATCAGCAGGAGGAGGTTCGAGGCACTGGGTGAAATGGACAGCCTGAACAAAGTCTCCTTTCATAGTGGTTCTGTCTGGGTGAACGCAGACATGGCCGGGCATTTCCCTGTGTGGGCCCTGGATCCAGCCCTCACGTGAGCGCTCACCACCGTAGTGTCAGAGGTGAAGAGCCCCGTCACTTCTGCCTCTGCCCAAACTACTGAGGTCACTATGAAAGGAAGGCAGGGGGACTCAGGGGTCTCATCATCTCTGTCCTCATCGTCTCCCAGTCAAAACCATCGCCCTCATATTATCTCTGTGGTTCCCAAGGTTCACCTCATGGTAGCTCGGTGCTCACCTTGTGATCCCTTGTTGCACTTGAAAGCCCCAGCTGCTCCTGCTCACCTCCGAGAGCACTGAGACGCTGGTGTGCACCACGGGCCTGACCATGGCCACGTCCCACTGCTGAGCTCCATGGGGGTCCCTACAGATCCTTGGGCCACCAAAGAGTGTCTGAGTTGGAACGAGGACACTGCGACAGGAACACTGGGTGGTCATGGGGTGTCACAGCCAAAACACGACACAGTCATGAGGTGACCATGGATAAGAATGTGGTGACAAATAGGTCAGGGATCAGAAGGGGAAAGTCTGGCCATCATAGGGTGACCATGGGTAATCATGTGGGTCACATGGGGCAAAGATGGTGTTGTGATGGGGTGACAAAGAGGTGACCACTGGGTGACCACAGCGGGGTGTCATTGGGTGACCACAGTAAGGAAGGGGAAGGACCACGGAGTCAACAGCTCAGCGAGTTCTAATTGAGAAGGGGACAGAGCAGGCTGTGCAGGGGCAGCAGGGAACGCGGTGACAACACAAAGGGAAACTCTAGCTCCTGGCTGGGGAGCGCAGGACATGCTGGTGGAGCAGCAGTGTGGGGCAGCTCGTAATTCAGAATCCCTGCAGGGAAAGGGAGGACCAGAGTGGTTTTCGGGCTCCTCTGAGCACAGTGATGCCACTGGGGAATGAGAAATTACCTGGAGTGGTTGGATTGGGGTGCCCTGAAACTGAGCGAGACGAGGTCAGCATGGTCACAGCTCAACACCACTGCATCCCCCAGCACAGCCCCAGCTGCTCCTGCTCACCTCCAAGAGCACTGAGACTCTGGTGTGCACCACAGGCCTGACCATGGCTACGGCCAGCATCGACACAGGCACCGTCCTCGTGCTCAAGGTCGTGCAGATGAATGGTGCCTGCAGCCACAGGAGCCCGCTGTGATGAGGCTGAGCGTCCCGTGTGCCATCATAGCCCCGCATCCCCATCCTGACCCACACATCCCCTTATGTGGGTCCTGTCCTTGGGGTGCTTGGTCAGAGGAAGGGTGCTTGGACACAGCCCAGCCCCACTGCTGACCTGTGTCACCGCAGCGTTTGCAGCCCCGTGCAACAGCGCTGTGAGGTCTGGGAGGTCCGTGAGGGCAACCGTGGGTGACCATGGGGTGATCAAAGGGGACCACGGGGAGAACATGATGTGACCGCGGTAAGACATCAGAGGTAACAGCCCATAAGAATGGGGGGCAAAGAGGCGATTATGGGGGTATCTTGGGATAACCACGGGGAGAGCAGGGGGACCATCGGGTGACCATGAAGTTACTATGAAGGAAGTGTGAAGGAACTGTGGGGTGAGCATGGAGAGACCGTGGGCAGAATATTGTGTGGCCACCAACTGACCATGCAATGACACTGGGATGAGCATAGAGCGACCACAGGCCGGAAAGAATGGAAAGAGCCTGGGAAGTGGCACAGGAAGCAACTGAGCGTGTCCCACAGAGCAGTTAGCAGCAGGGCTGGTGGCATCTGTCACTGGTGTATGGAGAGAGCTCTGCGTCACAGGGCTGCCTCTTACATTTGGCCACCATGAAATACTGGAGGGGGAAGAGAAATGAAATGAAATGAAATGAAATGAAATGAAATGAAATGAAATGAAATGAAATGAAATGCTGCCCCGGCCACCTCTGAGAGAAGTGAGACCCTGTGAGCGCCCTGGGCCTGGCTGTGGGCACTGTGGAAATCATCTCAAGATGAGAGGTGCTTGTGCCAAGCAGGGCCTCCTGTGAGGAGAGGTAATATCCCGGGTGCCCTCACTGTCTGCATCCCAATCCTACCCCACGCATCCCCTGAATGGGCACCTGCCCTTGGGTGCTGGAGCAGACATGGGGTGACAAACAGGTGAGCGTGGTGAGAGCACTGGAGGATCGTGGGTTCGCTATGGATGGACCGTGGGGATCATGGATGAAAGGGGGGAGCGTGGAGTAAGCAAGAGGGTGCTGGAGCAAACAGCGGGTGACAATGAGAAGACGAAGGGCAGACAGTGGCATTTCTGTCAGGTGTCCATGCGCAGACGACAGGAGTAATATGAGCGGAACACGGAGTGAGAAAGGGATGATAAAGAGTTGAGCATGGTGCGAGGACAGTGAAACCGCGTGGCAACCACTGAGCGAGCGTGGCAATGTCATGGAGGGAGCACGGGGCCACCCGTGGGGCTCAGGCAGTGGTGGAGCACTGGGAGCGATACGGCTGTTCCCAGGCAGAGCAGCGGCAGCGAGCATTCCTCGGAGCAGACAGACAGACAGACACACAGACGGACGGCACGCAGGACGGCGCCGTCACGCCAGGGCTGATCGAGGTACCCGCAATGGAGATCTGCCCGGAGACGGGTGATGCCGCCCAGCCCAGGCACTCCCTGCTCCCTTCATCCTCCTCCCACAGCAGCCATGGGGAGCGGCCGTGCGGTGGCGGCCGGGGCCGTGCTGGTGGCACTGATGGCGCTGGGAGCACGGCTGGCCGCTGGCACGCGGCCCTCGGGTGAGCGCGGAGAGCCGGGGTGGGGATGGTGCAGGCCGGTCCCTGCCGGGCTCTCCCGGCACCCATCCCAGCCCCGCGCGCGGCGTTCGGAGCCCCGGGGCTCCGGGACGCCAGCGGCACCGCAGCCGTGGGGGGCGCGGGGTGGGGCCGGGACGGAGCGAGGGCGGGGAGGGGCTCTCGGGTCCGGCGAGGGGCCGCTGCGCTCCGTGACGGCGCCCTCTCCCCGCAGCGTTTTTCCAGTGGAGCGCTACAGTTGAGTGCCGCTTCCTCAATGGCACCGAGCGGACGAGGTTTCTGGTGAGGCACGTCTACAACCGGCAGCAGTACGTGCACTTCGACAGCGACGTCGGTCTCTTCGTGGCCGACACGGTCCTGGGAGAGCCTTCTGCTCGGCTCTTCAACAGCCAGCCGGACGTGCTGGAGAAGAACAGGGCTGCGGTGGAAATGCTCTGCAACTACAACCACGAGACAGTGGCCCCTGTGACGCTGCGGAAGAGAGGTGAGTTCACGCGTCCGCACAGCTCGCGACGGGCACAGCGCTGATGAGCACACGCGGCGCTCTCACAGCCCGTCCCCAACGCTCTCCCTCTGTCCCCCGGCAGAGCCCAAGGTGAGGATCTGTGCGCTGCAGTCGGGCTCCCAGCCCCAAAGCGACCGGCTGGCTTGCTACGTGACGGGCTTCTACCCACCCGAGATCGAAGTGAAGTGCTTCCAGAATGGGCGGGAGGAGACGGAGCGCGTCGTGTCCACGGACGTGATCCAGAACGGGGACTGGACCTACCAGGTGCTGGTGCTGCTGGAGACCAGCCCACGGCACGGGGACAGCTACGCGTGCCGGGTGGAGCACACCAGCCTGCGGCAGCCCATCGGCCAGCCCTGGGGTAAGGCCCCTCGCCCCTGTCGGCTCTGGGGGGAGTGGGAGCGTGGCCTTCAGAACCTGAGCTCCCCTTCCTGTCCCTGCAGAGCCGCTGGTGGATGTGGGCAGGAGCAAGCTGCTGGTGGGCATCGGGGGCTTGGTGGTGGGGCTCGTCTACCTGGCGCTGGGGCTCTTCCTCTTCCTGCACACTAAGAAAGGTGAGCAGTGGGGCAGCGGGGCTGTGCTGTGGGGAAGGAGATGGCGGCGGTGAGCTGTGGCCACGCTCGCTCAATGTGACCATGACCTCGTCTCGCTCAGTTTCAGGGCACCCCGATCCAACCACTCCAGGTAATTTCTCATTCCCCCAGTGACAGCGCTGTACCCAGGAGCCCCAGGCTCACTGCGGTCCTCATTTCTCCCCCTTTCCCTGCAGGGATCCTCAACTAGCAGCTGCTGCTCCACCAGCATGTCCTGCGCTCCCCAGCCAGGAGCTAGAGTTTCCCTTTGTGTTGTCACCGCGTTCCCTGCTGCCCCTGCACAGCCTGCTCTGTCCCCTTCTCAATTAGAACTCGCTGAGCTGTTGACTCCGTGGTCCTTCCCCTTCCTTACTGTGGTCACCCAATGACACCCCACCGTGGTCACCCAGTGGTCACCTCTTTGTCACCCCATCACCCATCACAACACCATCTTTGCCTCATATGACCCACAGGGTTACCCGTGCTCACCCCACACTGGCCAGACTTTCCCCTTCCGATCCCTTCACTCTCAAGCCATTTTTCCCCCTGAGACTCCTTCCTAACAACCCTGTGGTCACCCGATGTTGCCACCGTGTTCTCAGCATGCCAACCCATGTCCTCACCATCATTACCCCGCGGTCATCCCGGAGACACACATTCTGCACCCACTTTCTCACCCATCTCCTGGCTGTGTTACGCTTAGGCCGTGACACCTGGCGATCACTCGGTGTTCCCATCGAAATGACCTCGCAGTGTTCTGGTTCCAGCTCAGACACTGCGAGTAGCACGCTGCTTTTTTGGCTGTTGCTGAGTGATGGAGCGCTCCTGAGGCCGGGCCGGGCCACGGAGAGGGGAAGAACCATTGCCATGATGACGTGGAGCCAGGACAGGTGTCCTCATCCAAGCATACGTGACGCCATGCGGAAGGCCTTAAAGCTGTGTGGAGTTGGGCAGAATACAGACGATGCTTGACGCTCGGGGATTGGCTGGGCGTTGGGTGGAGGGCGCTGACACGTCTTGCCCCATGGCCACCCCATGCCCACCTCTTCACAACCTCATTCCCACCTGACGCTCCTCCCCGTGATCCTATGGTGTTTCCCTCTGTGTTCCCTTCACTGTCATCCCGTGCTCAGCCCGCGGTCGCCCCACGGCCTCGCCATGATCCCACCCCTCGTGATCACCGCGTGTTCCCTGTGTCATCCATCGCTGAGGAAAACGCTCCGAATCGTAGATTTTTAAGCAGGCAAAGATCTTTGTGATAGCAGCAAAGTCTGTCCATCATTGCAACAATGGGCCCCTGCTGGCCAAAGGCAGAAATTGCACAGCAGTCCATTCGTTCAGTTCCATCCCCGGGTCCGACGCGGTAATTCCTCTCCTGGCACAGGTTGGTGGAGCTTCTCCTGGTCACCATCTTCCCGACGCTGTTGCCACAATAGAAGGTCTGGTACCAACTGGTTGTTTTTAGGTATGGCCTGTGCTTTCCTACACAGGTAGGAGGGCAGTGTTTCCAAAGGGAAGCACATTGGTTCCGTGCTGCGCTAGGCTCTCCCCGCCCTGCCTGTTTCCTTTGCCTCGTGCCTGTCTCAATCCTACCTGAGCCGAAACGCCCCAATCCGCACTTTACTCCGTTCAGCAGCTTTCTTGGTGAAAAACAACTTGTATCACTGTTTCGCAGGAAGGTTTTCAGTTCGGTCAGGGCCGAGACTACAGACAGAAAACACTGGAAACTTCCACTGCAAAAACACCACCCGCCTCTCACATTTTCCAACCTTATTGATTCCGTGATCCAAACGCCAACCCCAGCTCGGGTCGGTATGAAAAAGGGCTCCAAAGGGAAGTCCCAGCGGCTGTCAGCTTCATTTGGAATGTCTTTCAAAACCCCGCGTGCAGAGGGAGCCTGCTCCATCCCTACGCCCTGAACCAAGCACACATTCTCATCAAACACTCCCCACCGAGGGCTCATCCTAACAACTGCTGCCCATGGAAGGCTCCGTGTTGCCTCATCTGCCTCTCATGAGGAGTACGGAAGGAAAGTAGGAAGGGAGGCAGGGAGGGATGGAGATAAGAAGGGAGGCAGGGAGGAAAGAAGGAAGGAGGCAATGAAGGAAGGAAGGGAGGGAAAAACTCAAAATTAAGAAGAGATGGGGGCAGTTGACCCGGTGCAGTGAGGGAAATTGGAGGTGAAAAGGCAATAAATGGTGCCGTGGACCATGGGGGGGGGGGAGTGGGATGTAAATGGCTGCACTGATACTCATTCAGGTCAAACACAACCAGACGCCCATAGGCACCGATGCAGCTCCTTGGCCACGCCCCGCGCCGTAACCTGGCCACGCCCCCCGGGTCGTCTCAGTTTTGAAGCCACGCCCCTACCATTCCTGGCCACGCCCCCATGCCCTGCGCCCGTCGCTTTTTGGCTAAACCACGCCCTTTCCGTTTGGCCACGCCCCCGCACGCCGTCGGTCCGATTCCAGCCACGCCCATCGCCGTTAACCACGCCCCTTCGTGCCATCAGCCACGCCCCCTTTCTGTCCTGGCCCCGCCCCGTACCACGCTGCTCTTTGCCCGCACCGCGCCCGGTGCCGCTCCCGAAGCCACCGAACGGACCCGGTTCCGGCCCCCGGACTCACGGGCCCGCTGCCACACCCGGACCCGCACCGCGGACCCATGGACGGCGGTCTGCGGCCCGGATCCCCGCAGCCGGGACCGGAGCCGCGCTCCGGACTCGCGGAACCAGACCCGAACGCGGGCGCGGACCCGGCGCCCGGACCCGCGAACGCGGAGCCCGATCTGAATCGCGGTCCCGAGGACCCGGACCCGGATCGGCGTCCCGGCGGCGCGGAACCGGTTCCGGCCCCGGCGCCCGCCCCGTGCCGTTGGTTCCTGGAGGGCCGCTGCCGTTTCGGGCCGCGCTGCCGCCGCCCGCACCCGGGGCGGAGTCCGACCGCCGGCCCGGAACCGGCAGCGACGCGGGACGAACCGGGAGCGGCGGGGAAGAAGCCGCCGCTGCGCCGCGCCGCCGCCGTCCTCAGCCGCCTCCGCTGGGACCCTCGAGCGGACCCCGCGGCCGCCACCGTGGAGCACCGCGACCGCTTCGTGGGCGTCGTGGAGCGGCCGCTGCTGGAGTTCTTCACGGGGCCGCTGTGCGACGCGGGGCCCGCGGACCTGGCGGTGCCCGAACACCGCATCGTGCGCATCCGCTACCGCGGGCGCTGCGTGTGGGACCGGGAGAAGCGCATCGATCGCGTGTTCGGGTCGGGGGGGGGGACGGGGACCATGCGGGAGGTGCTGGAGGAGCTGGGGGAGGGCTGGGGGGAGTGAGGGAGGGCGACGAACCCCCGAAATGCCGTCGGGGGCCCTTCTGTACCCCGGAGGTGACGGTGAGGTCCCCTCTGTGCTGGGGACGTGGGGATGCGCACTCCTGGAGGAGCCCTCGGCTGCAGTGACGTGGGCACAGGGTTCCCTTCTGTATCCAAAAAAAGGGCACCAAAATCCCTTTTGCACTGGGGACACGGGGACGTGCACATGGGATCCCCTTGGGCACAGGCTCACGGACATAGGGCGCACACACGCTTGGGGCCCTTCTGTACCCTGAAAGTGACACGGACGTCCCTTTAGCACTGGGATAACATGGCGGTGACATGAACGCCTCACCCTGTTCTGTAGTCCCACGGTGACAGTGAGGTCCTCTCAGCACTGGGGATGTCGGGGACCCTTCTGTGCCACAAACACACGGAGATGGACACTTGGACCCCAGAGGTGACAGTGGTGTCCCTTTGGCATCGGGGACATGGATGTGGGGGACCCTTCTGGTACCCCAAAGGTGACACTGAGGTCCCCTCGGCCCTGAGGACAGGAAAACCTGGACCAGGACACCGGGCTCCTTTTGTCATGGGGACGAGGACGCACCGGGCGTCCTTACCGTACCCCAAAGAAAGTGGTACTGAGGTCTCCTTGGCTCCTGGCAACAATGACATGGGGACGTGGCACCCGGACACCTTCTGTCCTCCATGGGTGACACCGAGGTGGCCTTGGCACGGGGGACACGGGTATGGCGACGTGGACATTGGGTCCCTCTGGGCCACGGGGGGGACGTTGATGCCAAAGCCCCCTGAGCTCTGTCACTACACTACAGGGACATGGACAGAGGGTCCCCTTGCCCACGGGTGTACATTCTGTACCCAAACAAAGGCACCAGAATCCCTTCGGTGTCAGGGATGAGGATATGTGAACACGGACACTGGGTCCTCTTGGCCGTGGGGTGCTGTTCACTGTTCTGTTACCATTTCTGCTCAGAGGGAAAAGACAGAAGGCCTTGGGAGGTCACCTGATGGCCCTTTTCATCGTCTGGCTCACCTCTGCTGCCCGTCTGCCTCAGCATGAGCGTAAGGCCTTTGGCTTTTGGACACTCTCTCTCTTTGCATTTGATTTTTTAGCTCATATTCTAATGATCTTGTATTATTTTGCATTACAGAGTGTTATCTGGCATTCCGATATCTTTTCTAGCAAATTAGTTTGTTTCCTTTCAGATCGTCGCTTCTGTTCTGTTTCAGAGCCCATCTCTTCATCCTTTTTCCCATTTCCATTTTCCAGGGTGCGGATCCACAGATCCCCCCTCCCGCCAGTCACGGAACCAGGCCGAACCAGCCCACAGACCACTGACACTCTGGTCGAGGTGCCACAAGATAAAGCTGAGTAGCTCAGCGGTGGTAGCGGTGGGAGGAGGACGGTTGGATGGGATGATCTTGTAGCTCCACTCCAGCCTCGTGTTTCCACGGTTCCATCACCGTTCTGAGCTGCTCTCTGTGTCTGGGCCGTATTGCTTCAGGCGCTCCCTGCTCTCACTGCACAGAGGTGCTCTCTGAACTGCACACTGCATCTGCAGTGCTCCTGTTTCCTTCAAGCCATTCTCCTCTGCAGTTCCCAAAGGATCACAGAACCACCGAATGGCTTGGCTTACAAGAGACCTTTCAGATCATCCAGTTCCAATCCCCTGCTCCAGGCTGGGACACCTCCCACAGCCCCGTCCTGCCTGGCACTGAATGCCTCCAGGGCGGGGGCATCCACAAGCTGCTCCCTCTCAGGAAATAATTTCCTCCTAACAGCCAGCCTAAATCGACCTCCTTCCACTTGAAAGCCGTTTCCCCTCATCCTGTCGCCACACACCCTTATCAAACAGCCCCATCCCAGCTTTCACGGAGCCTCCCTTCAGGCACTGCCCACGACTTCAGCTCGCCGCTCGGCGGGCACTGACGGAAGCTGCTGGCAGCTCACCCCGTTTCTCCCTGCAGAAGAGGCCTCTGCACACCCAGCACCTTCACGCCGTCTGCATTAACAATACCTTCCGCGGCTCACACGCCTCTCTCGCTCCTCCCATTTCTTTCTACGCCCGTCTTGCCAAGCCGCCGCCCATCGTAAACACGCGCCGTTTGCAGTAAGCGAAGCGCTGCACCGCAGCCGCTCCCATCGCTTCCCGCAGCGCTGCGGAACGGGACGGGACGGGACGCGGCGCAGCACAGTGCGGGCCGGGCCTCACCGCCTGCTCTCAGCCGCCCCGCGCAGCGCTGCTGCAGCCCCGCGCCGTCCGCGCGTCCCGCCGGCCGCCACCCACCGCCCCCCGGCTCCGCGCCGCAGCCCCGGATACGAACTGCGGCAGCGCCGCTCCCGCCCCGTCCCACTCCCCCCCCGCCCGTCCGCACTCCGCTTCCGCTGCAGGCCGGACGTGACGTCATCATGGCGCGCGGTGACGTCACGGCGCGTCGCTCGCTCCGCCGGCTTTCTCCGCTGCGATCGTTCCCCGCTCCGTCCCGGGGCTTCCTGCGCTGCTCCACGGCCTGAAGCCGCACCGGGCCGCGTTTCCCGCAGGCGCTGCCCGCTGTCCCCGGGGGCGAAGCGCCGCCCGGCTGCCGGCTGAGATCCTCTCCCGTGTCGCCGTTTGCTGTCAGCCGCCTCGGGCTCTTGGTGCCGAACGGGAAGTGCTGAGTCCCGGCCCGGCCCGCTGATGGATCGCCTGGCAGCGGGCCGCTCAGCCCTGGCAGCGCAGGTAGCGGCCGTGCAGCGGTGTGATCGGAAGGGGGGGCCGCACCTCTCTTGGATCCCGTGCAAGGGCCTTCCTGGAGATCCTTCCTTTTCCCCGTGCGCCGAGATGTTCCGAGATCGCTGAGCAATCTTCCTGGTCGTCCCTTTGCCGTTCCGCTTCCGTATCTCTTTCTCGCTATGCTGCCACAGCCGCCCAATAGCATCAGTGCCCCACAGCGCCGCACCAAAAACTGTCATTGCCGCGTAGCAGCGCTCCCCCGTGCTGCTCCCCCCTAACAACGCTGCCCCGTAGCATCATTGCTCCACTGTGTCCCTGCCCCACGGCGTCACTGCTTCTGTGGCAACTGCTGAGTCCCGGCCAGATCCGCTGATGGATTGCCTGGGAAAGGACTGGTCAGCCCTGGCAGCGCAGGCGAAGGCAATTTAGCTGTGTGATAGGAAGGGTTTGAGCCTGGCTGCACTCCCTTAGACCCCATCAACGGGCTGACAGCCACTGGGGAGGATCTGTGGTCGGAGATCCCTCCTTGGTGGAGCTTTCCCCTGCGAACCTGGAATCTTCTGACAGGGGTGAGCAATCTGCTTTCTTCGTAGCATCTCTTACCCGCATGATGTTCTGTTTGTACATAGGGAGCAGATGAAGGGCCGAGGAACACGTGGATGTGGGACATGAAAGAGACCGAGGTTCCAAATGTCTTCATCCGCTCAGTGCCAAGCTGCAAGACTGCCCTTCAGGAATCATAGGATCGTAGAATCCCAGAGCCCGGACAGCAGGAGGAAAGGGGGGAGTAGAGGAGCTGCCCTGGTGGGAGAGGAGCGCGTTGTTCAGAGGGCCCTGATGAGGTGCAGCCATGGATGCTGGGAGCTGGCACCCTGACAGCAAGGCCTTCATCATCCCTGAGTAGCGTTACTGGGAGAAGGTCCTACAAGCTCCAAATGTCAACCAAAGGAAGAGCAAGAAGGACCTAGGGAGCAAAGGGCTTCAGCGCAGTGCCTGGGAAGGTGCTGGAGCAGCTCGTCCCAGACACCACTCCCAGGCACACGAAGGGGGAAAACAATCAATCAGCGCGGATTCAGCAAGGAGAGCTGATGTCTGACTTGGGGAACCTCTCCGACAACACGCGCGGCGGCCTGATAGGTGAGGGCAGTGCAGAGGATGTCCACCATGGGGCCCCATCCGGGCCCTGAGCTGCAAGGGGACACGATCCCCCCACCCCAAATCAGACAGCACGCAGGATGAGCTGCAAACCAGCAATCCAAACTGCTGAGCTTTATTTGACTGCAAAGGCGTCACACAAAGAGTGCAAAGACATTTGGCAGGAAACAACTCCCCTCATGCTCCAGCTTGTTCTCAGCTGTCAGGGCCCTGGAGGGGCTGAGCTCCGGTTGAAGGATGCCCAATTTGGTGCTGTAACTCCAGTCAAGCTGAATATATGAACAATCGCAATGATGTACCCAATTAGCAATAAGCTGTGGTGCGATGCCTTGTGGTACATTCTGGTACGGCTTGGAAAGAAAGAGAGGAAGAGAAAGAGAGAGGAGAGAGATGAAGATGCACTCACTGCCCTTGTACCCAGCGATGTCACAGCTGTTCCCCTAAGTGTGGGGCGCCTTATATGTTCCTATGCACCTTTGCTTTCTGTGTTCCTGCGCCCACCTATGGTAGAGCCGAGTCCTTCTTCACACCATCCCAGAAGGGTCTCCGGTGGTGGGCAGAGCCCATCTGAATGCTCTGGCAATGGGTTGGTGGGGCGGAGGGTCTCTTGCTGTCCACCCCACCAAATGAGCACCGGTTGGGTCCACGTGGAGCATCGCCATACTTTGCGAGACATTCTCCTGGTCTGAGTTCTCCTGTTGTTACTCAGTGGGACCTGCAGAGCTCCAGGAGCGAAGGACATGGCTGCCTCACCTTCGCAACACCACCTCCTCCACACGCTCCTCGTCTCGTTGCTGTGCTCGTTTCTTTTGCACTTCTACGGAGTGTTTGGGACGTGAACTCTTTTCTTCTTGGCCTCGTCCAGAGGCTCCGCTTGTCCCCTGGGCCCAGCACCCAGTGCTCTCATCCCGATGCGTCTGCAATGGTACCTTCCCCAAAATGATGCACAGCGCTCTGCCCGGAAGTGGGTCACCCCCAGCAGAAAACCTCACGGAACGGAGCAGAGGAACGTCAGCCCAAGAAGACACAGCAGGTCGAGCTGAGATACACACACCCGCAAACTCCAAACGCATGCAGGGCCAGCTGAAGTAGCACAGCACTCAGATGGAAGATTCACTCCCTGCAGGGGTGAGAAGAGACGGTGTCACGTGCGGCCGCGTCCCTGTCCTGACTCACTGCTCTGGGGGCTCTGCAGGGAGAGCCGGGCCCAGTATCGCCCCCGCTGTGAGTCCAACAGAAGAACGCAGGGAATCGAGACCCCTCCAACCTCAGGGACCCCTCCTGATCCCCGGTCCCACACCGTACCTGTGGCCAAACTGCTGGATTCCCCACCGTGGCCTGCAAGGGAGACAGAACCGTGAGCCCTGGCTCTGTGCTTGCTATGGGGCACGGAGCATCGGGCCGCCACCACCACTGTGACCCCAAAGCAACGAGGGGCTCCAGAGTGCCCCAACCCCGAGCATCGGCAGGGGACAGTGCTGCCCTCATCGCTTACCTAGTGCAGCTCTGTAACCTTTCTCATCCTTCCCTGCAGAAAGAAGTGTCAGCGTTGGCTCCTGTCAGAGCGCAGGCACTCCCAAGGGGGTCTGGCTGCTCCCCGCCTTCTGCCCACAGCCCTCTGCCTTTACCTGACTTGCGCTTCCATGCCAGCAATCCAACGACAGCAGTGACAACAGCCACGAAGACCACTCCGGCCACAGTGAGGATCAGGTTGGGCTGCCGCTCTGCGGGAGAGCGGCGTTGTCAGGAAAGGAAGGGGTGGACTCTGAGCCCCAGCCCCACGCACCCCCACTGCCAGGCTCACCCCAGGAGAAGAGGCCGGGCTGGAGCAGGCTGGCGTGCTCCACACGGCAACGGTACTTGTCCCCGTCCCCCGGCAGCGCGTCGATGGTGGCCAAGGCGTGGTAGGTGCCGTCGCTGTTGGGCACGATGCCACCCCAGTGGGTTTCCTGGTCCTGGATCACACCGTCCTTCATCCAGCCGATGGCGATGGGCCGTGGGTAGAAGCCGTAAGCGCGGCAGGACAAAGTCAGGATCCCGTCAGCCTCCTCCCCCCGCACTCGCACCTCGGGCCGCTCTGCAGATGGGTGACATTGCGGGCAGGGCTGAGCTCCTCACGCCGAGCCCCTGCCCCACACCCAGCCCAGCCCCACGGCCCCCTCCCATCCTCACCTCTCCTCTTCAGCGCTGCCTTCCCGTGCTCCACGTATCTTCTCAGGTTCTCAACGCAGAGAGTGCCCAGCATGTGCTTCCATCTCTCGGCGCATGTCCCTTCCGCCTCCAATCTCCTCTTGGTGACTTCTGCCACTGCATCCGCCGCGGTGAACGTCATCGTGTTCATATCGAAGGCCATGTAGTCCCTGCCGTCAAACGCATCCTGATTGTACCCTTGGATGCTGCCGTCCTCCAGGATGTCACAGCCGAACATCTTCTGCAGCGTGTGAGACCCTGAGACACAGCGGGGTGGGCAGCGAGGGGCTTCTTGGGCTGTGGGGCACCACAAGCACCGCGGAGCTGGGATGGGGCGAGCGGGCTCAGGAACGGGGCATCCCAGGGAGAGCAACACCACACACGGATTGCCCAGCACAGCTGCACGGGGGGGCGCAGCCGGGCCTCAGCGGGGCCGACAGACACCCCATCGAGCCCCCGCCCCACGGATCCCCCAGCCCAGCCCCGCCGCCCACTGCGGCTCACCTCTGCTTTTGTTGTAGTGCTCCTGGAGCCAGTCCAGAGCCACGTAGAAATCCAGCTCACCGCTCTGGGCCTTCTTGGTCTCCGCATCCCAGTGCTTCACGTCCTCCTGTGCCAGCCAGTCCACGATGGGCTGCACCGTCCGGCGCTCGCTGTTGTAGTTCCCGAAGGGTGTGCCGTCCACGTAGCCGACGGCCACGAACTGCGGCATCCCGGGTCCGGGATCCGTAATCCCCGTCAGGAAGTACCGCAGGGAGTGCGACTCTGCGGGACAGACGGCGCCGGAGTCGTGAGCCGCGGGCGGGGATCCCGCGGACGCAGCCCAGGAGCGAGGAGCCGCGGGTCCCGGGGCCGGGGGCAGCCCGTTCCCGCAACACTCACCGCACGCCGCCTCGCCCAGCACCCCCAGCAGCAGCCCCAGCAGCACCGCCTCGCTCGGACCCATGGCGCCGCTCTCCGGGACGCCTCCGGCCCCGCCCCGCGTCCCCATTGGTGCCTCCGCCACAGCCTGGCCAATGGAGACCGAGAGGGCGCGTGACGTCACCGGGCGCCGGGCAGAGCTCGCTCTCGAGGGTTGTCAAAAGGGACAGCGAACGCGCACAGGAAGGGAGGGGACGACGATAAGGATAAGGGCAGGAGCCGGCCGTCAGAGCGCGGCCAAGGGCGGCGGCGGGAGCCCCGCTCGAGCGCTGGAGCACAGCGGTGTGGGATGCGCGGCACGCTGCTCCCGGCGAGGATGGGTTGGATGCAGAGAGGCACCGAGACCCCAGGCGTGGAAATGACCTCTGGATCGCCAACCCGACTCCAGCCCGTCCTTCTCCGTCGCTCTGAGCCCCGTCCCCAAGTGCCGCATCTCCACGCTCCCGGAACTCCTCCAGAGACGGAGAGAAAACAACGGCAGAGTTCTGCAGTGCGGCTGACACGACGGGGAACCCGAGGGCAGCGGCGTGAGCAGCACCTGAGCTCTCCGGGTTGTTCTGCCCAGAGAGGAGGCCGAGGGGAGGCTCCGCGGCAGCTCAGCGCCCCCTTACGGTGGCCCACAGTCTTCTCTTGGTAGCCAGGAACTACAGCGACACGGAGGAACCTCCTGGCAGCCGTCAGTGCCCTCCCACAGCGTGAGACCGCCTGGCCCTGTGTGGCCCCGTCGGCTTCTCTGATGGTTGCCAACTCTGCTTTTCTTCTGCCGAGGGTCTCTGATCCAAACAGCCTTAGAACATCCTTTCCAGCCCATCATAATACCCGTACTATTCGAAAACGTCTAAAAACTACTGCAGTTTTGCAAGAGAGAATTAATCGTAATTAATTATATAAATTAAGATTTAATATGAATTATGAATTAATAATAATTCAGCAGCTCTATTTCCAAAACATGCTACTGACGTGTGGTATTTCCACCTCTTCACACCAGCTGTTTCTAAGGACGAGGTACAAAACACAAACATTACATACAAACATTGCGCTCTGCTTCTTCAGACCAGTTCCCCCTTTTTGACATCTGATGCAGAAACAGCCTTGGAAACTCATCTGCATCCAATCTGCTTTCTTTATGGCATCTTTTGCCTGCGTGATGAAATTGACAAAGGACAAAACCCTTCAATTTCTCTCCTGATGTATGGTTTAGTTGCTTTTTATCCTTTCTTTATTTCATACTTTGGAAAAGAGAGGTCAAACTCTTATTTCTCTGTGCTACAGAATTTTAGAACCTGTTTTTAGGGTCTTGCTTGAAAAACAACGTGAAATAGAAGGGGTTGCACTGGATGATCTTGTGTGTCTTTTCCAGGCTTGGTGATTCTATGATTGTATGAAGTGACCAGCAGGACACTGGAGAGGTGAAAATCTTCATTTTCATGGCTGTAAAATGCAGTTACTTGGCCCTCTGCCACCGCACACAGCGTACAGCTGAGGTCTCCCATTCCTGGGAAGAGTTTTAGAATGGCTTTAGCTGAATGGGTCCTTAAGGCCTGTCTGGTCCCAGTCCCCTGCTGTGGGCTGGTTGCCCCCACTGGATTTGGCTGCTCAGGGTCTCATCCAGCCTTGGGAGCTCCCAGAGAGGAGGCGTCCAGGGCTTGTGTTGGCAGCCTGTGCTGGGACCTCACCTTTGAGTCAAAAATTACCCTCTAACATCTAACCTACATTTCTCCTCTTTTGGTTTAAAGAAAATCTCTCAGGGAAGGGCTGTGTGTGGCAGGGAGCTTCACTGAGCCACGGGGCTGAAGCCTTGAGAAGTTTTGGATGAATTTGGTGTAGGGCAAACAAAGGCGATGGACGCAGCCTTTATTTGAGAAATAGGTGCTTGGAGAAAGGGGCGAGCTGAGGAATGCAGCATTCCTGCTCGCGCTGCAGGAGGAACGAGCAGGGGGAAGGGGAACCCATGCAGACTCAGACTGCACACGTGCTCCCAGAAGCTCTGCTGAGACAGAAAGGGTGGCTCCAGCCCCCTTCCGCTCCAGGCATGTGTTGGTTCAGGCTGGTACCTTGGAATTCCACCACACAGCATGAAGCAGTGACTAAGCAGGTAGGGGGTGAGCTCCCACAGGCTGCTGGCTCAAAATGCAACGTACGTCATGGCACATGTTCAGTGCCTGCCACAGTGTAGATTGCTAAGACAATAAGGGCAATTACTGGCAGTCTTTCCTGTGGATCTGTTGGGCCAGCACTTGATGTTCTTTCTCGAGGCATATCTTCTACTGAGGATCGTATCAGAGAAAAAATCCCCCCTGCAAAACATGGATGTTACACAGAACCACAGGATGACAGAATGAGCCGGGTTGAAGGGAGCTCAAGGATCACGCAGTTCCAACCCCCTGCCCAGCAGGGCCACCAAACACACACAGTCACATCAGGTTGCCCAGGACCCCGTCCAAGCTGGCCTTGAACACGGCCAAGGACGGGGCATCCACAACCTCCCTGGGCAGCCCGTTCCAGGCCCTAACCGCTCTCCTTGGGAAGAGCTTCCCCCTCACATCCAACTGAAATCTTCCCTCCCTCAGCTTGGATGGGTTCCTATGGCTTCCTATGGGTTCCTATGGGTTCCTATGGGGCTCTGTGGGTTCCTATGGGTTCCTATGGGGCTCTGTGGGTTCCTATGGGTTCCTATGGGTTCTATGGGTTCCTATGGGTTCCTATGGGTCCCCTTGGTTCCTATGGGGCTCTGTGGGTTCTATGGGTTCCTATGGGTTCTATGGGTTCCTATGGGTTCCTATGGATCCCCTTGGTTCCTATGGGGCTGTGTGGGTCCCCTTGGTTCCTATGGGTTCTATGGGTTCCCATGGGGCTCTATGGGTTCCTATGGGGCTCTATGGGTCCCCTTGGTTCCTTGGATCCATTTCCCCTCGTCCTGCTGTTGTCAGCCCTTTGCAAGAGTTGCCTCCCCTCCTGGCTGTAGGTTCCCTTCAGCTATCGATAGGCTGCACTGAGCTCAGCCCGCAGCTTCTCTTCTCCAGGCTGAACGAGCCCAACTCCCTCAGCCTGTCCTCATAGGGGAGCTGCTCCAGCCCCCTGCTCATCTCAGTCGCCCTCCTCTGGACCCTTTCCAACATCTCTCTGTCTTTCTTGTCCTGAGGGCTCCACACCTGGACATGGGACTCCAGATGGGGCCTCACAAGAGCCGAGTAGAGAGGGACGATCACCTCCCTGTCCCTGCTGACCACCCCTCTGCTGATGGAGCCCGGGATCCCATTTGCCTTTCGAGCTGCCAGAGCGCACTGCTGCCTCGTGTTCAGTCTCTCGTCCCTCAGGACCCCCAGGCCCACTCCTCCCAGCCTGTACGGATGTTGTCCTCATATTCCACAGCACTATGAAACCCCACCGCTACCAGCATTGGACAGACAGCCGCCCAGCAGTTCTCTCTGCTGTCACAACACTCCACAGACTTGAGAGAGTTTCTCCCATCTCCTTCACAAACACGACCACCTATTGCATACAGTTTACCACAGCAATGAACCAATTTGCAGCCTATTCTGGCTTGCAACAAAGAAGCTTTTGGAATCCACCTGTTGCCAGAGTGATCGTACATCCAGAAATCACTCTGTGCTCTGTGATCAATGGAGACTCCCTGCTGCTTGGTCTGTGACCACCCGCAATAGAAATATCATTACCAGGAGATACAAGAATTCCAGCCTCCCTCAAGTCATTTGGTGGCTTGCGTAGTTTAAACATTCTCCCTGTGACCGAATCTAAACAAGGCACTGTTTGCTTCTTTCTTGAGTGTGGGCAGCATCAAAGCATATGATCATTTCAGAAGCAGTCATTCCAAGCCACTGTGTAAAGCCGCCGGCACTACGTTGTCCCTTTTGTAGACAGCTTTTGACCATAGCCTGTGCAAACCTTGCAAACCTTTGCAAACATGCAAACATTTTTATCTGAAAATGTCTCTTCCAGTAGGGGCACACGGATGCATTTGGCACATATTTCTCCTCTCTTGTTTTGTTCATGCTCAAACAACCTTATGATGCTGTCATAAGCATGTTCTTTGTCTGCATTTTAAGTCATCACTGTTGAGGATACTTATGAGCTGGCCTTTTCTCAACTGCAGAAACTCTTGCTCTTTGGGGACACTCAGGAACTTTTTACCAATGTAGTCTTGTGATCTGCCTTTGGGTTCCTGGTTACTACAGCCATCAGCAAAGATCCACCCCAGTGGAGTTCTGCGGGTCCAAATGACTGACGGTGTATTTAGCGCATTGCTCTTGTATGGAAGGGATCTCAAGGGTACTGCAGTGAACAAACTTGAATGTTGGCCTCTGTCAGCACTACTCTGGAAGTACGTGGGTAGTTCAGCACTGAACGCATTGGCTCTGCTTCAGCACCAACTGCACGAACTTCCTTCTGGGTGCGCTCTGTGAGGCTGCTATCAGACACAGATCTGAAGTAAGGACTGACTGCAGCAAGAACATTTCTGTGACAGGAGAGTGTTTTCCCACGATCCACTTCCACTGCAATATCTGTCAGTTGTCCTTCATCAAACATGGTTTTGAGTTGTTGAAGAATACTGCAAGCATGGAAGGGGTGCATTCCGCTGTTGACTGTGTTTGAAGAAGGAATTCCATTCAGTGTTTGTGACAACTTACTTGGTTCTCCTAACGCTGCCATTCTCAGGGCTCCAGCTCTGCCAGCGGCAGGGGCGGCCTGAGAGGGAATGTCCCCTGTTCCACTTCCTCTGCACCACTTCCTCTTCGCTCTTCTCTCAACAGGGAGCTGTTGGAGAGGGTCCAGAGGAGAGCCACAAATATGACAGGGGACTGGAGCACCTCACCTACAAAGACAGGCTGAGGGAGCTGGGCTTGTTCAGCATGGAGAAAAGAAGGCTGTGGGGTGACCTCAGTGCAGCCTTTCAGTACCTAAAGGGAGCCTGCAAACAGGAGGGGAGTCAGCTCTTGGAAAGGGAAGAGAACTGCAGGACAAGGGGAAATGGTTTTGAGGAAGGGAAGATTTTGGTTGGATGTCAGGGGGAAGTTCTTTACAGAGAGAGCGGTGAGGTGCTGAACAGCTGCCCGGAGAGGCTGTGATGCCCCGTCCATCCCTGGAGGTGTTCAAGGCCAAATTGGATTGGGCAGCGTGGGCTGGTATTGAATGTGGAGGTTGTGTGAGAGAGGGGGTTGGAGATTCGTGATCCTTCAGGGACCTTCTGCGATTCCGTGATCTTCAAGGACCAGCAGCAGTTCTGAGTCATGTTCACCAGTTCCCAGAAGTTCAGCATTGCACCCCAGGTTGTCACGATGTTTCCTCATGGACACCAGCATGCTGGAATGATGTTGCTCCTGCTGGCTGTCCTGTGAACTTATAACCTCAAGGGGTTTAAGGTGAGATGCAGGCGGTATTTTGGTCTTGAGTCAACAGCTGCACCTGTATCAGGGCTCGTCCTGGTCTTCGATACCACACCATAGCTTGATATCTGTGGCTGAATCACTGTATCAGGTACCAAAGGGGGGGTTCTAATTTGCCACGTGGACATAATTGATGCCCCCTTTGCAGTGAAAACAAGGGTGTCAGCTCCTACCTCTGCTGGCCATGCACTGGTTACTGAAGTGTTTATTGATCCCCCAACCTCTGACACTCTCCCCCAAGGTGCAAGGAGACCACACCATTTGAGACTTGCTTGCGCCTTCCAAGGCCATTTTTCCTTGTGTCTCCTGGGCTCGAGGTCCTCCGGGCAGGGTGCAGAAGATTATTCATGGTGCCAACTTGTGGCTTGAGCGAGGTGTCCTTGCCTATAATTTGTATGCTAAGTGGGGAGGCCCAAGTTGTCTGCAACATTCTTAAAGCACCAGGTCTGCCATCTCTTGGCCTCTCATTCACGTTTCACAGGGTTTCATAAATCCTCTTGGTCCACCCCTGCTAGGGCTGTGAATCTGCCTTCAGAGCAGCTTTCAGGATCACTGTACTTACATCTTTCTATTAGACCTGCTCCCGTTGGATTATAGGGCAGGTGAAACCGCCATTCAGTGTTGCTGTCTTCAGCGCACTTCTGCACGGTTGCACTTGTGCACTGTGTACCTTGGTCACTCTCAGTGACCTCAGGAGTCCCACATGATGCCATCAACCTAGCTAGAGCTTTGCTAGTATGGGCTTGGTTTGCCTTTGCTACAGGATAGGCTTGCATCAATCCGCTTGCTGTATCAACACAAGTTAGGGCATATCTGGCCCCCTCAGATCAAGGAAGTGGACCTATATAATTGATCTGCCATCGCTGTAATGGGTTGTGTCCTCTAGTGAGGTGAGCTGTAGTTTCCAGCACAGGTCTTGGTCTCACTTGTGAGCAAGCCTGGACAATATCTGGTAACTGTATGGACAGTCTCTATGCTTCAGCCGCTGCCCATGTGGTTTTCTGCCTTGCATGTCGTGATTTGCAATGCAGCCGGTGGGCTGTGTCTTCTGCTGATGTACTTCCTAACCATGGGACTCAAGGCAGTGTGTCAGCTTCACCACTGCCTGGTGACCGAAAGGGTTGCTATCCAGAGATGTGGTATGCTCATACAATCCCACGCCTGAGCACGTTCCATGTATCAACCCACATATCTTTGCCCCAGGTAGGTCAGGCACGTATCGTCCAATCCTGAGTGGCCCACTGTGTTAAACAGAGCCTGAGCCCTTGGTAGACTGCCCAACTATCGTGCAGATGTTCAGTGCACTGTTTCCAGGCTCTTCAGTTATCCCCATCCACGCAGCTCGTAGCTCAGCCCGCTGCTTCTTTGACCTTCCCCCTCTTTGAACCATATTATTTCAGTCGAGGGATGGTTTGCAACAGCTCGTCACCTTCTTGGCTTCTCTCTGCTGGATCCATCTGTGTTCCAGGCATCTTCTGGAATAGGATATTTCCCCTCTTTACAGGACTCTTCTCTGGACAAGTAACCACTGTTTCCTCAGGTGCCTCGTTGCCATATGCTACCGGCCCAAATATCTTTTGCAGTTCTTCCTTCAGGGGAGATGATGGCAGGCGGCTTCTCTGACTAAGGCAGGCGATCTAGTGCGCTGTTCGTGATTGGGCCACCCGGGCTTAGGAATGTGTGTTAGGTCTTTTACCCACCCCTGAATCGGTGCAGTTGTTTTACCAGCAACCTCTGCAGTCTGAGTTATTGGTTCTACCGCCTGCGGTGCAGAATAGGTAGCCAATAACTGCCTTTCAACCATGCTGTATCTCTCTTCTGCTCTGTGCCAAATCTGTGACCAGAACCCAATTGGGATTCGAACGGAACTCTGATGTTGCCACAGCCCCCAGCCAAACCATTCTTGCATTACATGCACATCTAGTTTGGCTGGAATGTTGGATCAATTGTACCCAGTGCCTGGGCCTGTTTAGCAGCTACTTTTGCTAGCTGAAAGACTTCCTGTTCTGCTCTACTCCAACCCCCTACGTGGCCTTTTTTTGTCAATCAATAAGGAGGTTTTAGCAGTTATGCTAAGTGGGGTGCAAAGGATCGCCAGTATCCTAATGTACCCCCAAACTCCTGCAACTGCTTCAGTTTCATGGAACTGGAACAGTTGAATCTTATCTACGATTGTACTGGGTAACAGCTTAGTTTTACCTGACCAGACAACACCCAGGAATTTCACTGATAGCCCTGGTCCTTGTACTTTTTGTGGATTTATAGCCCATCCTTTTTCCCATAAATAAGTAATTAGTGGTGGTACTGTCCTCTCTAATGCCTTGATTGAGTTAGATGTTAGCATCAGATCGTCAGTGCGGTGGTACATTTTGACAGTAGATGCTTTGATCCAATTTGCCAAGTCACGTGCCACCAAATTATGACAAAAAGTAGGTGGATGCACGTATCACTGAGGTAGGACTTGAAAAGTCACCTGCCCTCCAGTGTGAATGCAAACTGGTCTCGAGATTCCTTAGCAATTGGAATGCTGAAAAATGCATTTGCTTGATCCAGAATGCAGTGCTGTGTTCCTATTTCTACTTCATGTATCCGTGAGGGAGGTGATGTTGGGTACGGCCGCTTGGGTTGGCGGTGTGACTTTAATTCTCTGCAGTCTGTCGTCATTCACCACGTACATCTGACTTCCTGCCTGGCCATATGGGGGAGTTGTAGGGCTGCGTGCAGGTCTGATGATCCCTACTCTCTCCAGCTCCTGCACAGTCTTGGTAATTTCTTCTGTACTGCTTGGTATTTGTGATCTGACACGGCTGTGGCAAACAAACAGGCTCAATTTTCACATGACCCCTTATAATTGCCTGGATACTAAAACATCTTTCCCTTAATCTGAACTTTCCCACAGTCGTCTGGAGGGCCAGGCCCCATAAAATGTCTATGCCCAGGGTGTACTCTGGAGCTGGGGCAATAGGCGCTTTATACTCGGAGTGGGAGTCACCCAACCCCCAGTTTCAACCATGTTTGGGTCACAGGAATGGTCTGTCCCCCAAAGCCACCGATCACCACTCTGTCCCCATTAAATTTAGTTGGATCTCCATAAATAACCGATGTTTCTGCACCCGTGTCCAGCAGCGCCGTAACGCTTTGTACGATCTCTAGGGACCAAAAGATTGTGAGCTCAACATGGGGCCTCTGGTCCCATCTGGAGGCCATGGGGGAACCAACATCCCCTGTCATGCCATAAACTGTGCCATACCCAGGTCTTTTCCTCAGGTGGCTCAGGCACTGCAGCCCGTGTCACCTGTGAAAGCTTTTTCCTTCTATTAGGGACTATAAAGTTCTCTGAATTCCAAGTCCTTATTGGCATTTGTTGAATTATTTGTACTCCCGATCTTGTGGGAGGATTTTGGAATTTCTGATCATCTCGCGGTTGTTTCCATAATCGAAGTAAAACATGGTTAGGCTGCTGATCGATTCTGACAAAGGCAGCCCCCCGTATGAGGGGTTGTTTTTGGGACACGTGTGAAGAGCCCGATCAGGGTGCCTGGGGGGCCGCCTTGTGGTCTTAACTGGGAAAACCTTGGCTTCTTCTACCACTCGAACGCCTTGTTCTTAGGTGCTCTGTTTCCTCCAAATCAGCTACCAGCTGGGCAGCCTGTTGATAAGGCCATTAGGGCGTTCAGTTTCAAAACTGAGGTTCCACAGAGGTGGGAAGGAGCCTGTTGTAAAATCAGGTCTGTCGTTGCCACCGTACATTTTGTCAGGTCTGGGTTCTCAAAAGTTTCCTCATACGTTGCTTCCGTCATTCCTAATTCATGAACATAGGTTTGAAGGCCCTCCATGGCATAAACCTGCGTGCAATGGAACGTCAGTCTTACTGGGCCCAGCCAGACGCCGTGCTGCCATCAACCAATCTATCTTGGAGTGGTTCTCATGACTGCATTGAATGGCAGCGCACAACCTCTGTCTAAGGGCAGAATGTAAAGTAGTGGATACCAGTTTGGAAACATCCAGCCCATTTAGCACGATACTCTCTGCCCCTAAATCCCGTAATCTCAGAAGCCAGGCTATGTTCTCTCTGGGCTTCTGTTGGAATTTCTGTACCAAATCCAGTAGTTCTGTTGGCATATAAGAACAGGCTGTTACGTGTAGATGGGTCTGGGCAGGGGGCACTGATCAAGGGGTGCCCCTGCTGGTCTATCCTGTATTTTTGTGTTTGTTTGGCTTCGAGTTATTATAGGACAAATCTCCAAGGAATCCATTGCAGATGGAGCTTCGAGATCCGATTTGGAAGCTTTGTCTTCTGGATTGACCAGGTCCATCCGTTCAGGAACCTCGGTATCATTTGATCAAATGTTATGGACCTGCTTCATTGGGAACTCCAAGTCTGATTTTTTTCCCTGCCACTATTCCAAGTTGGAATTCCAATTTTTCAATCTGATCTCCTAATAGTTGATTTTCATTTTCTAAAGCTTTAGTTCTCACTTCAGCCTGATTTAAAGCATTAAATAGTGGCCATGCTACAGTGGAAGGCAGCAAGTCGGCATTCTTTCATAACTAATACTTCCTTATCTCAGCCATGTAAGTAATCCACCATGTGGGATGGGGAAGAAATATTCCCAGTAACCCGCAGGGGACCTCATTATTCAACTATAGTTGTGAGTTCATAGTAAGGTGATGCCAGAAATCCTGGGATCTGCCCAGGAAGGGTTTAATCTGAGGGGGTAATATTCTCCCCCTTGATCCATTTAAAGGCATTTCAAGGAAAGACATTTGCTTTTAATATTTTAGCCTGCCTGGCTCACGAAAATGTAGAGCAAACAAGGGCAATGACTCAGCCTTTATTTGAGAAATAGTTGCCATATGAAATAGATCAGAGAAAAATTAACTCACCCCTCCCAGTAACAGCTTGGAGAAAGGGCCGAGCTGAGGAATACAGCCTTCGTCTCGTGCTGCAGGAAGGAGGGAGGCAAGGGGAGCTCAGACTGCACGAGCATTCCCAGAAGTATCGCTGAGACATAATGGTGGCTCTCGCCCCCCTCCACTCCAGGCGGTCACGTGCTCATGTACTGCTTCAGGCTGTGGCCTTGGAATTGCACTACACACGGACATATTTTGCATTAAAACCACCTGCACTGTGACAGTCTGGAGGGCTCAGCCTTCGTTTTTGGTCTAGAGCCTACAGGCAAGTCCCTGTTGATAGCAGGGGGTTGGAATTCGATGTCTGGGGAAGCCAAACCACACCAAGGTGCATGGATGGTCTGCTCCGGCAGTCGCGCTGCAGCACTTTTCTGTTCTCTCCTCCTACCCCGCTGCGATTCTGCCCATAGCAGTGGTTGCTGCACTCACTCTGGGAGGGCCTTCGCAGTACAGAGTCCAGCCCACACAGCTCGGCTCTGAGCCACCAGCTGCGAACCCCCATCCGTGGGAGATGCCCCAAAAACTGACCAGGACGGTATCTCTGTTCAAAGCACATTTTATTGCCATAGCAGCGTCGGCCGGCCCGCAGGCAGCAGCGCACACAGAAAGCAGCGTACATCTCTTATGCCTTATTGCCCAGTGCTCATCTCTTCCCCCCGTGGTTCCTCATTGGCTGAATGCTTCGGGTTCACAAATCTCCCCGAGGCTCAGCTAAACACATCCACACCTGATGTATGCGTACATCAGGTTGCTATCTAAATCCCAGCTATCTAAACATGCATACCGCTAATTGTTTTGCTGCTTCTCCTACAATGCTCTGTCGCTCAGGTCTTGTCTGTCCAGCACCAATAAATCACCCCATCCACCTCATCTCCGTGACCACAAAGCGCTGCAGCCACCTGCTGACCGTGCACAGACCATCAGAGACCTCTGGTGAACTAAAAAGACCCCCCTGAAAACAACTGTCAGTAAAATATTTATGCCCTTAGTTCTAATGCAGAAACAACACCCCGTTCCCACGTTACCAGTGTGCCGGAATGCCATGTTGGCAGAAGATGAGGATAAAAGAATGCAGAATATGGAGGTTCTGCCACCATCCCTTTCCTCAGCAAACCATCAGTTTGGGTTTCTTCGCTCTCTCCAACCACTGATTGTCATCATCTCTTAATTACCTCGGAGGCTTCTGCTGTTATTTCAGAGACGCTTGGGAAGCGGGCAGTGGCTCAAAAACTTCAAGGGTTCTCACAGTGCACAGCAGCTCATTTCCTTATGGGGCTGGATTATAAATGCAAATACTCTCTTGCCACAGGAGCCAGGCATGGGAACCTGGCAGCATTTAACGCTCTTAAATGTCTACAGATTGGTTGCAGATGAGTTTCCAAGGCTGTTTCTGCATCAGATGTCAAAAAGGGGGAACTGGTCTGAAGAAGCAGAGCGCAATGTTTGTATGTAATGTTTGTGTTTTGTACCTCGTCCTTAGAAACAGCTGGTGTGAAGAGGTGGAAATACCACACGTCAGTAGCATGTTTTGGAAATAGAGCTGCTGAATTATTATTAATTCATAATTCATATTAAATCTTAATTTATATAATTAATTACGATTAATTCTCACTTGCAAAACTGCAGTAGTTTTTAGACGTTTTCGAATAGTACGGGTATTATGATGGGCTGGAAAGGATGTTCTAAGGCTGTTTGGATCAGAGACCCTCGGCAGAAGAAAAGCAGAGTTGGCAACCATCAGAGAAGCCGACGGGGCCACACAGGGCCAGGCGGTCTCACGCTGTGGGAGGGCACTGACGGCTGCCAGGAGGTTCCTCCGTGTCGCTGTAGTTCCTGGCTACCAAGAGAAGACTGTGGGCCACCGTAAGGGGGCGCTGAGCTGCCGCGGAGCCTCCCCTCGGTCTCCTCTCTGGGCAGAACAACCCGGAGAGCTCAGGTGCTGCTCACGCCGCTGCCCTCGGGTTCCCCGTCGTGTCAGCCGCACTGCAGAACTCTGCCGTTGTTTTCTCTCCGTCTCTGGAGGAGTTCCGGGAGCGTGGAGATGCGGCACTTGGGGACGGGGCTCAGAGCGACGGAGAAGGACGGGCTGGAGTCGGGTTGGCGATCCAGAGGTCATTTCCACGCCTGGGGTCTCGGTGCCTCTGTGCATCCAACCCATCCTCGCCGGGAGGAGCGAGCCGCGCATCCCACACCGCTGTGCTCCAGCGCTCGAGCGGGGCTCCCGCCGCCGCCCTTGGCCGCGCTCTGACGGCCGGCTCCTGCCCTTATCCTTATCGTCGTCCCCTCCCTTCCTGTGCGCGTTCGCTGTCCCTTTTGACAACCCTCGAGAGCGAGCTCTGCCCGGCGCCCGGTGACGTCACGCGCCCTCTCGGTCTCCATTGGCCAGGCCGTGGCGGAGGCACCAATGGGGACGCGGGGCGGGGCCGGAGGCGTCCCGGAGAGCGGCGCCATGGGTCCGAGCGAGGCGGTGCTGCTGGGGCTGCTGCTGGGGGTGCTGGGCGAGGCGGCGTGCGGTGAGTGTTGCGGGAACGGGCTGCCCCCGGCCCCGGGACCCGCGGCTCCTCGCTCCTGGGCTGCGTCCGCGGGATCCCCGCCCGCGGCTCACGACTCCGGCGCCGTCTGTCCCGCAGAGTCGCACTCCCTGCGGTACTTCCTGACGGGGATTACGGATCCCGGACCCGGGATGCCGCAGTTCGTGGCCGTCGGCTACGTGGACGGCACACCCTTCGGGAACTACAACAGCGAGCGCCGGACGGTGCAGCCCATCGTGGACTGGCTGGCACAGGAGGACGTGAAGCACTGGGATGCGGAGACCAAGAAGGCCCAGAGCGGTGAGCTGGATTTCTACGTGGCTCTGGACTGGCTCCAGGAGCACTACAACAAAAGCAGAGGTGAGCCGCAGTGGGCGGCGGGGCTGGGCTGGGGGATCCGTGGGGCGGGGGCTCGATGGGGTGTCTGTCGGCCCCACTGAGGCCCGGCTGCGCCCCCCGTGCAGCTGTGCTGGGCAATCCGTGTGTGGTGTTGCTCTCCCTGGGATGCCCCGTTCCTGAGCCCGCTCGCCCCATCCCAGCTCCGCGGTGCTTGTGGTGCCCCACAGCCCAAGAAGCCCCTCGCTGCCCACCCCGCTGTGTCTCAGGGTCTCACACGCTGCAGAAGATGTTCGGCTGTGACATCCTGGAGGACGGCAGCATCCAAGGGTACAATCAGGATGCGTTTGACGGCAGGGACTACATGGCCTTCGATATGAACACGATGACGTTCACCGCGGCGGATGCAGTGGCAGAAGTCACCAAGAGGAGATTGGAGGCGGAAGGGACATGCGCCGAGAGATGGAAGCACATGCTGGGCACTCTCTGCGTTGAGAACCTGAGAAGATACGTGGAGCACGGGAAGGCAGCGCTGAAGAGGAGAGGTGAGGATGGGAGGGGGCCGTGGGGCTGGGCTGGGTGTGGGGCAGGGGCTCGGCGTGAGGAGCTCAGCCCTGCCCGCAATGTCACCCATCTGCAGAGCGGCCCGAGGTGCGAGTGCGGGGGGAGGAGGCTGACGGGATCCTGACTTTGTCCTGCCGCGCTTACGGCTTCTACCCACGGCCCATCGCCATCGGCTGGATGAAGGACGGTGTGATCCAGGACCAGGAAACCCACTGGGGTGGCATCGTGCCCAACAGCGACGGCACCTACCACGCCTTGGCCACCATCGACGCGCTGCCGGGGGACGGGGACAAGTACCGTTGCCGTGTGGAGCACGCCAGCCTGCTCCAGCCCGGCCTCTTCTCCTGGGGTGAGCCTGGCAGTGGGGGTGCGTGGGGCTGGGGCTCAGAGTCCACCCCTTCCTTTCCTGACAACGCCGCTCTCCCGCAGAGCGGCAGCCCAACCTGATCCTCACTGTGGCCGGAGTGGTCTTCGTGGCTGTTGTCACTGCTGTCGTTGGATTGCTGGCATGGAAGCGCAAGTCAGGTAAAGGCAGAGGGCTGTGGGCAGAAGGCGGGGAGCAGCCAGACCCCCTTGGGAGTGCCTGCGCTCTGACAGGAGCCAACGCTGACACTTCTTTCTGCAGGGAAGGATGAGAAAGGTTACAGAGCTGCACTAGGTAAGCGATGAGGGCAGCACTGTCCCCTGCCGATGCTCGGGGTTGGGGCACTCTGGAGCCCCTCGTTGCTTTGGGGTCACAGTGGTGGTGGCGGCCCGATGCTCCGTGCCCCATAGCAAGCACAGAGCCAGGGCTCACGGTTCTGTCTCCCTTGCAGGCCACGGTGGGGAATCCAGCAGTTTGGCCACAGGTACGGTGTGGGACCGGGGATCAGGAGGGGTCCCTGAGGTTGGAGGGGTCTCGATTCCCTGCGTTCTTCTGTTGGACTCACAGCGGGGGCGATACTGGGCCCGGCTCTCCCTGCAGAGCCCCCAGAGCAGTGAGTCAGGACAGGGACGCGGCCGCACGTGACACCGTCTCTTCTCACCCCTGCAGGGAGTGAATCTTCCATCTGAGTGCTGTGCTACTTCAGCTGGCCCTGCATGCGTTTGGAGTTTGCGGGTGTGTGTATCTCAGCTCGACCTGCTGTGTCTTCTTGGGCTGACGTTCCTCTGCTCCGTCCCGTGAGGTTTTCTGCTGGGGGTGACCCACTTCCGGGCAGAGCGCTGTGCATCATTTTGGGGAAGGTACCATTGCAGACGCATCGGGATGAGAGCACTGGGTGCTGGGCCCAGGGGACAAGCGGAGCCTCTGGAAGAGGCCAAGAAGAAAAGAGTTCACGTCCCAAACACTCCGTAGAAGTGCAAAAGAAACGAGCACAGCAACGAGACGAGGAGCGTGTGGAGGAGGTGGTGTTGCGAAGGTGAGGCAGCCATGTCCTTCGCTCCTGGAGCTCTGCAGGTCCCACTGAGTAACAGCAGGAGAACTCAGACCAGGAGAATGTCTCGCAAAGTATGGCGATGCTCCACGTGGACCCAACCGGTGCTCATTTGGTGGGGTGGACAGCAAGAGACCCTCCGCCCCACCAACCCATTGCCAGAGCATTCAGATGGGCTCTGCCCACCACCGGAGACCCTTCTGGGATGGTGTGAAGAAGGACTCGGCTCTACCATAGGTGGGCGCAGGAACACAGAAAGCAAAGGTGCATAGGAACATATAAGGCGCCCCACACTTAGGGGAACAGCTGTGACATCGCTGGGTACAAGGGCAGTGAGTGCATCTTCATCTCTCTCCTCTCTCTTTCTCTTCCTCTCTTTCTTTCCAAGCCGTACCAGAATGTACCACAAGGCATCGCACCACAGCTTATTGCTAATTGGGTACATCATTGCGATTGTTCATATATTCAGCTTGACTGGAGTTACAGCACCAAATTGGGCATCCTTCAACCGGAGCTCAGCCCCTCCAGGGCCCTGACAGCTGAGAACAAGCTGGAGCATGAGGGGAGTTGTTTCCTGCCAAATGTCTTTGTACTCTTTGTGTGACGCCTTTGCAGTCAAATAAAGCTCAGCAGTTTGGATTGCTGGTTTGCAGCTCATCCTGCGTGCTGTCTGATTTGGGGTGGGGGGATCGTGTCCCCTTGCAGCTCAGGGCCCGGATGGGGCCCCATGGTGGACATCCTCTGCACTGCCCTCACCTATCAGGCCGCCGCGCGTGTTGTCGGAGAGGTTCCCCAAGTCAGACATCAGCTCTCCTTGCTGAATCCGCGCTGATTGATTGTTTTCCCCCTTCGTGTGCCTGGGAGTGGTGTCTGGGACGAGCTGCTCCAGCACCTTCCCAGGCACTGCGCTGAAGCCCTTTGCTCCCTAGGTCCTTCTTGCTCTTCCTTTGGTTGACATTTGGAGCTTGTAGGACCTTCTCCCAGTAACGCTACTCAGGGATGATGAAGGCCTTGCTGTGAGGGTGCCAGCTCCCAGCATCCATGGCTGCACCTCATCAGGGCCCTCTGAACAACGCGCTCCTCTCCCACCAGGGCAGCTCCTCTACTCCCCCCTTTCCTCCTGCTGTCCGGGCTCTGGGATTCTACGATCCTATGATTCCTGAAGGGCAGTCTTGCAGCTTGGCACTGAGCGGATGAAGACATTTGGTACCTCGGTCTCTTTCATGTCCCACGTCCACGTGTTCCTCGGCCCTTCATCTGCTCCCTATGTACAAACAGAACATCATGCGGGTAAGAGATGCTACGAAGAAAGCAGATTGCTCACCCCTGTCAGAAGATTCCAGGTTCGCAGGGGAAAGCTCCACCAAGGAGGGATCTCCGACCACAGATCCTCCCCAGTGGCTGTCAGCCCGTTGATGGGGTCTAAGGGAGTGCAGCCAGGCTCAAACCCTTCCTATCACACAGCTAAATTGCCTTCGCCTGCGCTGCCAGGGCTGACCAGTCCTTTCCCAGGCAATCCATCAGCGGATCTGGCCGGGACTCAGCAGTCGCCACAGAAGCAGTGACGCCGTGGGGCAGGGACACAGCGGAGCAATGATGCTACGGGGCAGCGTTGTTAGGGGGGAGCAGCACGGGGGAGCGCTGCTACGCGGCAATGACAGTTTTTGGTGCGGCGCTGTGGGGCACTGATGCTATTGGGCGGCTGTGGCAGCATAGCGAGAAAGAGATACGGAAGCGGAACGGCAAAGGGACGACCAGGAAGATTGCTCAGCGATCTCGGAACATCTCGGCGCACGGGGAAAAGGAAGGATCTCCAGGAAGGCCCTTCCACGGGATCCAAGAGAGGTGCGGCCCCCCCTTCCGATCACACCGCTGCACGGCCGCTACCTGCGCTGCCAGGGCTGAGCGGCCCGCTGCCAGGCGATCCATCAGCGGGCCGGGCCGGGACTCAGCACTTCCCGTTCGGCACCAAGAGCCCGAGGCGGCTGACAGCAAACGGCGACACGGGAGAGGATCTCAGCCGGCAGCCGGGCGGCGCTTCGCCCCCGGGGACAGCGGGCAGCGCCTGCGGGAAACGCGGCCCGGTGCGGCTTCAGGCCGTGGAGCAGCGCAGGAAGCCCCGGGACGGAGCGGGGAACGATCGCAGCGGAGAAAGCCGGCGGAGCGAGCGACGCGCCGTGACGTCACCGCGCGCCATGATGACGTCACGTCCGGCCTGCAGCGGAAGCGGAGTGCGGACGGGCGGGGGGGGAGTGGGACGGGGCGGGAGCGGCGCTGCCGCAGTTCGTATCCGGGGCTGCGGCGCGGAGCCGGGGGGCGGTGGGTGGCGGCCGGCGGGACGCGCGGACGGCGCGGGGCTGCAGCAGCGCTGCGCGGGGCGGCTGAGAGCAGGCGGTGAGGCCCGGCCCGCACTGTGCTGCGCCGCGTCCCGTCCCGTCCCGTTCCGCAGCGCTGCGGGAAGCGATGGGAGCGGCTGCGGTGCAGCGCTTCGCTTACTGCAAACGGCGCGTGTTTACGATGGGCGGCGGCTTGGCAAGACGGGCGTAGAAAGAAATGGGAGGAGCGAGAGAGGCGTGTGAGCCGCGGAAGGTATTGTTAATGCAGACGGCGTGAAGGTGCTGGGTGTGCAGAGGCCTCTTCTGCAGGGAGAAACGGGGTGAGCTGCCAGCAGCTTCCGTCAGTGCCCGCCGAGCGGCGAGCTGAAGTCGTGGGCAGTGCCTGAAGGGAGGCTCCGTGAAAGCTGGGATGGGGCTGTTTGATAAGGGTGTGTGGCGACAGGATGAGGGGAAACGGCTTTCAAGTGGAAGGAGGTCGATTTAGGCTGGCTGTTAGGAGGAAATTATTTCCTGAGAGGGAGCAGCTTGTGGATGCCCCCGCCCTGGAGGCATTCAGTGCCAGGCAGGACGGGGCTGTGGGAGGTGTCCCAGCCTGGAGCAGGGGATTGGAACTGGATGATCTGAAAGGTCTCTTGTAAGCCAAGCCATTCGGTGGTTCTGTGATCCTTTGGGAACTGCAGAGGAGAATGGCTTGAAGGAAACAGGAGCACTGCAGATGCAGTGTGCAGTTCAGAGAGCACCTCTGTGCAGTGAGAGCAGGGAGCGCCTGAAGCAATACGGCCCAGACACAGAGAGCAGCTCAGAACGGTGATGGAACCGTGGAAACACGAGGCTGGAGTGGAGCTACAAGATCATCCCATCCAACCGTCCTCCTCCCACCGCTACCACCGCTGAGCTACTCAGCTTTATCTTGTGGCACCTCGACCAGAGTGTCAGTGGTCTGTGGGCTGGTTCGGCCTGGTTCCGTGACTGGCGGGAGGGGGGATCTGTGGATCCGCACCCTGGAAAATGGAAATGGGAAAAAGGATGAAGAGATGGGCTCTGAAACAGAACAGAAGCGACGATCTGAAAGGAAACAAACTAATTTGCTAGAAAAGATATCGGAATGCCAGATAACACTCTGTAATACAAAATAATACAAGATCATTAGAATATGAGCTAAAAAATCAAATGCAAAGAGAGAGAGTGTCCAAAAGCCAAAGGCCTTACGCTCATGCTGAGGCAGACGGGCAGCAGAGGTGAGCCAGACGATGAAAAGGGCCATCAGGTGACCTCCCAAGGCCTTCTGTCTTTTCCCTCTGAGCAGAAATGGTAACAGAACAGTGAACAGCACCCCACGGCCAAGAGGACCCAGTGTCCGTGTTCACATATCCTCATCCCTGACACCGAAGGGATTCTGGTGCCTTTGTTTGGGTGCAGAATGTACACCCGTGGGCAAGGGGACCCTCTGTCCATGTCCCTGTAGTGTAGTGACAGAGCTCAGGGGGCTTTGGCATCAACGTCCCCCCCGTGGCCCAGAGGGACCCAATGTCCACGTCGCCATACCCGTGTCCCCCGTGCCAAGGCAACCTCGGTGTCACCCATGGAGGACAGAAGGTGTCCGGGTGCCACGTCCCCATGTCATTGTTGCCAGGAGCCAAGGAGACCTCAGTACCACTTTCTTTGGGGTACGGTAAGGACGCCCGGTGCGTCCTCGTCCCCATGACAAAAGGAGCCCGGTGTCCTGGTCCAGGTTTTCCTGTCCTCAGGGCCGAGGGGACCTCAGTGTCACCTTTGGGGTACCAGAAGGGTCCCCCACATCCATGTCCCCGATGCCAAAGGGACACCACTGTCACCTCTGGGGTCCAAGTGTCCATCTCCGTGTGTTTGTGGCACAGAAGGGTCCCCGACATCCCCAGTGCTGAGAGGACCTCACTGTCACCGTGGGACTACAGAACAGGGTGAGGCGTTCATGTCACCGCCATGTTATCCCAGTGCTAAAGGGACGTCCGTGTCACTTTCAGGGTACAGAAGGGCCCCAAGCGTGTGTGCGCCCTATGTCCGTGAGCCTGTGCCCAAGGGGATCCCATGTGCACGTCCCCATGTCCCCAATGCAAAAGGGATTTTGGTGCCCTTTTTTTGGATACAGAAGGGAACCCTGTGCCCACGTCACTGCAGCCGAGGGCTCCTCCAGGAGTGCGCATCCCCACGTCCCCAGCACAGAGGGGACCTCACCGTCACCTCCGGGGTACAGAAGGGCCCCCGACGGCATTTCGGGGGTTCGTCGCCCTCCCTCACTCCCCCCAGCCCTCCCCCAGCTCCTCCAGCACCTCCCGCATGGTCCCCGTCCCCCCCCCCGACCCGAACACGCGATCGATGCGCTTCTCCCGGTCCCACACGCAGCGCCCGCGGTAGCGGATGCGCACGATGCGGTGTTCGGGCACCGCCAGGTCCGCGGGCCCCGCGTCGCACAGCGGCCCCGTGAAGAACTCCAGCAGCGGCCGCTCCACGACGCCCACGAAGCGGTCGCGGTGCTCCACGGTGGCGGCCGCGGGGTCCGCTCGAGGGTCCCAGCGGAGGCGGCTGAGGACGGCGGCGGCGCGGCGCAGCGGCGGCTTCTTCCCCGCCGCTCCCGGTTCCTCCCGCGTCGCTGCCGGTTCCGGGCCGGCGGTCGGACTCCGCCCCGGGTGCGGGCGGCGGCAGCGCGGCCCGAAACGGCAGCGGCCCTCCAGGAACCAACGGCACGGGGCGGGCGCCGGGGCCGGAACCGGTTCCGCGCCGCCGGGACGCCGATCCGGGTCCGGGTCCTCGGGACCGCGATTCAGATCGGGCTCCGCGTTCGCGGGTCCGGGCGCCGGGTCCGCGCCCGCGTTCGGGTCTGGTTCCGCGAGTCCGGAGCGCGGCTCCGGTCCCGGCTGCGGGGATCCGGGCCGCAGACCGCCGTCCATGGGTCCGCGGTGCGGGTCCGGGTGCGGCAGCGGGCCCGTGAGTCCGGGGGCCGGAACCGGGTCCGTTCGGTGGCTTCGGGAGCGGCACCGGGCGCGGTGCGGGCAAAGAGCAGCGTGGGACGGGGCGGGGCCAGGACAGAAAGGGGGCGTGGCTGATGGCACGAAGGAGCGTGGCTAACGGCGATGGGCGTGGCTGGAATCGGACCGACGGCGTGCGGGGGCGTGGCCAAACGGAAAGGGCGTGGTTTAGCCAAAAAGCGACGGGCGCAGGGCATGGGGGCGTGGCCAGGAATGGTAGGGGCGTGGCTTCAAAACTGAGACGCCCCGGGGGGCGTGGCCAGGTTACGGCGCGGGGCGTGGCCAAGGAGCTGCACCGGTGCCTATGGGCGTCTGGTTGTGTTTGACCTGAATGAGTATCAGTGCAGCCATTCACATCCCACTCCCCCCCCCCCATGGTCCACGGCACCATTTATTGCCTTTTCACCTCCAATTTCCCTCACTGCACCGGGTCAACTGCCCCCATCTCTTCTTAATTTTGAGTTTTTCCCTCCCTTCCTTCCTTCATTGCCTCCTTCCTTCTTTCCTCCCTGCCTCCCTTCTTATCTCCATCCCTCCCTGCCTCCCTTCCTACTTTCCTTCCGTACTCCTCATGAGAGGCAGATGAGGCAACACGGAGCCTTCCATGGGCAGCAGTTGTTAGGATGAGCCCTCGGTGGGGAGTGTTTGATGAGAATGTGTGCTTGGTTCAGGGCGTAGGGATGGAGCAGGCTCCCTCTGCACGCGGGGTTTTGAAAGACATTCCAAATGAAGCTGACAGCCGCTGGGACTTCCCTTTGGAGCCCTTTTTCATACCGACCCGAGCTGGGGTTGGCGTTTGGATCACGGAATCAATAAGGTTGGAAAATGTGAGAGGCGGGTGGTGTTTTTGCAGTGGAAGTTTCCAGTGTTTTCTGTCTGTAGTCTCGGCCCTGACCGAACTGAAAACCTTCCTGCGAAACAGTGATACAAGTTGTTTTTCACCAAGAAAGCTGCTGAACGGAGTAAAGTGCGGATTGGGGCGTTTCGGCTCAGGTAGGATTGAGACAGGCACGAGGCAAAGGAAACAGGCAGGGCGGGGAGAGCCTAGCGCAGCACGGAACCAATGTGCTTCCCTTTGGAAACACTGCCCTCCTACCTGTGTAGGAAAGCACAGGCCATACCTAAAAACAACAAGTTGGTACCAGACCTTCTATTGTGGCAACAGCGTCGGGAAGATGGTGACCAGGAGAAGCTCCACCAACCTGTGCCAGGAGAGGAATTACCGCGTCGGACCCGGGGATGGAACTGAACGAATGGACTGCTGTGCAATTTCTGCCTTTGGCCAGCAGGGGCCCATTGTTGCAATGATGGACAGACTTTGCTGCTATCACAAAGATCTTTGCCTGCTTAAAAATCTACGATTCGGAGCGTTTTCCTCAGCGATGGATGACACAGGGAACGCGCGGTGATCACGAGGGGTGGGATCATGGCGAGGCCGTGGGGCGACCGCGGGCTGAGCACGGGATGACAGTGAAGGGAACACAGAGGGAAACACCATAGGATCACGGGGAGGAGCGTCAGGTGGGAATGAGGTTGTGAAGAGGTGGGCATGGGGTGGCCATGGGGCAAGACGTGTCAGCGCCCTCCACCCAACGCCCAGCCAATCCCCGAGCGTCAAGCATCGTCTGTATTCTGCCCAACTCCACACAGCTTTAAGGCCTTCCGCATGGCGTCACGTATGCTTGGATGAGGACACCTGTCCTGGCTCCACGTCATCATGGCAATGGTTCTTCCCCTCTCCGTGGCCCGGCCCGGCCTCAGGAGCGCTCCATCACTCAGCAACAGCCAAAAAAGCAGCGTGCTACTCGCAGTGTCTGAGCTGGAACCAGAACACTGCGAGGTCATTTCGATGGGAACACCGAGTGATCGCCAGGTGTCACGGCCTAAGCGTAACACAGCCAGGAGATGGGTGAGAAAGTGGGTGCAGAATG
This sequence comes from Tympanuchus pallidicinctus, assembly GCF_026119805.1. Lineage (NCBI taxonomy): Eukaryota > Metazoa > Chordata > Aves > Galliformes > Phasianidae > Tympanuchus > Tympanuchus pallidicinctus. The sequence goes on from NW_026294778.1 coordinate 164,942, forward strand.
TGTGTCTCCGGGATGACCGCGGGGTAATGATGGTGAGGACATGGGTTGGCATGCTGAGAACACGGTGGCAACATCGGGTGACCACAGGGTTGCTAGGAAGGAGTCTCAGGGGGAAAAATGGCTTGAGAGTGAAGGGATCGGAAGGGGAAAGTCTGGCCAGTGTGGGGTGAGCACGGGTAACCCTGTGGGTCATATGAGGCAAAGATGGTGTTGTGATGGGTGATGGGGTGACAAAGAGGTGACCACTGGGTGACCACGGCGGGGTGTCATTGGGTGACCACAGTAAGGAAGGGGAAGGACCACGGAGTCAACAGCTCAGCGAGTTCTAATTGAGAAGGGGACAGAGCAGGCTGTGCAGGGGCAGCAGGGAACGCGGTGACAACGCAAAGGGAAACTCTAGCTCCTGGCTGGGGAGCGCAGGACATGCTGGTGGAGCAGCAGCTGCTAGTTGAGGATCCCTGCAGGGAAAGGGGGAGAAATGAGGACCGCAGTGAGCTTGGGGCTCCCGGGTACAGCGCTGTCACTGGGGGAATGAGAAATTACCTGGAGTGGTTGGATCGGGGTGCCCTGAAACTGAGCGAGACGAGGTCATGGTCACATTGAGCGAGCGTGGCCACAGCTCACCGCCGCCATCTCCTTCCCCACAGCACAGCCCCGCTGCCCCACTGCTCACCTTTCTTAGTGTGCAGGAAGAGGAAGAGCCCCAGCGCCAGGTAGACGAGCCCCACCACAAAGCCCCCGATGCCCACCAGCAGCTTGCTCCTGCCCACATCCACCAGCGGCTCTGCAGGGACAGGAAGGGGAGCTCAGGTTCTGAAGGCCACGCTCCCACTCCCCCCAGAGCCGACAGGGGCGAGGGGCCTTACCCCAGGGCTGGCCGATGGGCTGCCGCAGGCTGGTGTGCTCCACCCGGCACGCGTAGCTGTCCCCGTGCCGTGGGCTGGTCTCCAGCAGCACCAGCACCTGGTAGGTCCAGTCCCCGTTCTGGATCACGTCCGTGGACACGACGCGCTCCGTCTCCTCCCGCCCATTCTGGAACCACTTCACTTCGATCTCGGGTGGGTAGAAGCCCGTCACGTAGCAAGCCAGCCGGTCGCTTTGGGGCTGGGAGCCCGACTGCAGCGCACAGATCCTCACCTTGGGCTCTGCCGGGGGACAGAGGGAGAGCGTTGGGGACGGGCTGTGAGAGCGCCGCGTGTGCTCATCAGCGCTGTGCCCGTCGCGAGCTGTGCGGACGCGTGAACTCACCTCTCTTCCGCAGCGTCACAGGGGCCACTGTCTCGTGGTTGTAGTTGCAGAGCATTTCCACCGCAGCCCTGTTCTTCTCCAGCACGTCCGGCTGGCTGTTGAAGAGCCGAGCAGAAGGCTCTCCCAGGACCGTGTCGGCCACGAAGAGACCGACGTCGCTGTCGAAGTGCACGTACTGCTGCCGGTTGTAGACGTGCCTCACCAGAAACCTCGTCCGCTCGGTGCCATTGAGGAAGCGGCACTCAACTGTAGCGCTCCACTGGAAAAACGCTGCGGGGAGAGGGCGCCGTCACGGAGCGCAGCGGCCCCTCGCCGGACCCGAGAGCCCCTCCCCGCCCTCGCTCCGTCCCGGCCCCACCCCGCGCCCCCCACGGCTGCGGTGCCGCTGGCGTCCCGGAGCCCCGGGGCTCCGAACGCCGCGCGCGGGGCTGGGATGGGTGCCGGGAGAGCCCGGCAGGGACCGGCCTGCACCATCCCCACCCCGGCTCTCCGCGCTCACCCGAGGGCCGCGTGCCAGCGGCCAGCCGTGCTCCCAGCGCCACCGATGCCACCAGCACGGCCCCGGCCGCCACCGCACGGCCGCTCCCCATGGCTGCTGTGGGAGGACGATGAAGGGAGCAGGGAGTGCCTGGGCTGGGCGGCATCACCCGTCTCCGGGCAGATCTCCATTGCGGGTACCTCGATCAGCCCTGGCGTGACGGCGCCGTCCTGCGTGCCGTCCGTCTGTGTGTCTGTCTGTCTGTCTGCTCCGAGGAATGCTCGCTGCCGCTGCTCTGCCTGGGAACAGCCGTATCGCTCCCAGTGCTCCACCACTGCCTGAGCCCCACGGGTGGCCCCGTGCTCCCTCCATGACATTGCCACGCTCGCTCAGTGGTTGCCACGCGGTTTCACTGTCCTCGCACCATGCTCAACTCTTTATCATCCCTTTCTCACTCCGTGTTCCGCTCATATTACTCCTGTCGTCTCCGCATGGACACCTGACAGAAATGCCACTGTCTGCCCTTCGTCTTCTCATTGTCACCCGCTGTTTGCTCCAGCACCCTCCTGCTTACTCCACGCTCCCCCCTTTGATCCATGATCCCCACGGTCCATCCATAGCGAACCCACGATCCTCCAGTGCTCTCACCACGCTCACCTGTTTGTCACCCCATGTCTGCTCCAGCACCCAAGGGCAGGTGCCCATTCAGGGGATGCGTGGGGCAGGATTGGGATGCAGACAGTGAGGGCACCCGGGATATTACCTCTCCTCACAGGAGGCCCTGCTTGGCACAAGCACCTCTCATCTTGAGATGATTTCCACAGTGCCCACAGCCGGGCCCAGGGCGCTCACAGGGTCTCACTTCTCTCAGAGGTGGCCGGGGCAGCATTTCATTTCATTTCATTTCATTTCATTTCATTTCATTTCATTTCTCTTCCCCCTCCAGTATTTCATGGTGGCCAAATGTAAGAGGCAGCCCTGTGACGCAGAGCTCTCTCCATACACCAGTGACAGATGCCACCAGCCCTGCTGCTAACTGCTCTGTGGGACACGCTCAGTTGCTTCCTGTGCCACTTCCCAGGCTCTTTCCATTCTTTCCGGCCTGTGGTCGCTCTATGCTCATCCCAGTGTCATTGCATGGTCAGTTGGTGGCCACACAATATTCTGCCCACGGTCTCTCCATGCTCACCCCACAGTTCCTTCACACTTCCTTCATAGTAACTTCATGGTCACCCGATGGTCCCCCTGCTCTCCCCGTGGTTATCCCAAGATACCCCCATAATCGCCTCTTTGCCCCCCATTCTTATGGGCTGTTACCTCTGATGTCTTACCGCGGTCACATCATGTTCTCCCCGTGGTCCCCTTTGATCACCCCATGGTCACCCACGGTTGCCCTCACGGACCTCCCAGACCTCACAGCGCTGTTGCGCGGGGCTGCAAACGCTGCAGTGACACAGGTCAGCAGTGGGGCTGGGCTGTGTCCAAGCACCCTTCCTCTGACCAAGCACCCCAAGGACAGGACCCACATAAGGGGATGTGTGGGTCAGGATGGGGATGCGGGGCTATGATGGCACACGGGACGCTCAGCCTCATCACAGCGGGCTCCTGTGGCTGCAGGCACCATTCATCTGCACGACCTTGAGCACGAGGACGGTGCCTGTGTCGATGCTGGCCGTAGCCATGGTCAGGCCTGTGGTGCACACCAGAGTCTCAGTGCTCTTGGAGGTGAGCAGGAGCAGCTGGGGCTGTGCTGGGGGATGCAGTGGTGTTGAGCTGTGACCATGCTGACCTCGTCTCGCTCAGTTTCAGGGCACCCCGATCCAACCACTCCAGGTAATTTCTCATTCCCCAGTGACATCACTGTGCTCAGAGGAGCCCGAAAACCACTCTGGTCCTCCCTTTCCCTGCAGGGATTCTGAATTACGAGCTGCCCCACACTGCTGCTCCACCAGCATGTCCTGCGCTCCCCAGCCAGGAGCTAGAGTTTCCCTTTGTGTTGTCACCGCGTTCCCTGCTGCCCCTGCACAGCCTGCTCTGTCCCCTTCTCAATTAGAACTCGCTGAGCTGTTGACTCCGTGGTCCTTCCCCTTCCTTACTGTGGTCACCCAAAGATACCCCGCTGTGGTCACCCAGTGGTCACCTCTTTGTCACCCCATCACAACACCATCTTTGCCCCATGTGACCCACATGATTACCCATGGTCACCCTACGATGGCCAGACTTTCCCCTTCTGATCCCTGACCTATTTGTCACCACATTCTTATCCACGGTCACCTCATGACTGTGTCGTGTTTTGGCTGTGACACCCCATGATCACCCAGTGTTCCTGTCGCAGTGTCCTCGTTCCAACTCAGACACTCTTTGGTGGCCCAAGGATCTGTAGGGACCCCCATGGAGCTCAGCAGTGGGACGTGGCCATGGTCAGGCCCATGGTGCACACCAGAGTCTCAGTGCTCTCGGAGGTGAGCAGGAGCAGCTGGGGCTTTCAAGTGCAACAAGGGATCACAAGGTGAGCGCCGAGCTACCATGAGGTGAACCTTGGGAACCACAGAGATAATATGAGGGCGATGGTTTTGACTGGGAGACGATGAGGACAGAGATGATGAGACCCCTGAGTCCCCCTGCCTTCCTTTCATAGTGACCTCAGTAGTTTGGGCAGAGGCAGAAGTGACGGGGCTCTTCACCTCTGACACTACGGTGGTGAGCGCTCACGTGAGGGCTGGATCCAGGGCCCACACAGGGAAATGCCCGGCCATGTCTGCGTTCACCCAGACAGAACCGCTATGAAAGGAGACTTTGTTCAGGCTGTCCATTTCACCCAGTGCCTCGAACCTCCTCCTGCTGATAAGGCCAGTCCCTGCACAAGGAGCATCATCTCTTAGGGCAGGGAGCTGAGCTGCACAAAGCAGATAAAAAGCTTTGTGGTATTGGACAGAGAAAGACGGGTGGTTTAACAACGCTACTGCAACTGCAGACAACACTCAGCCTGGTCCCTGGTGACCCACAGAAACAGAGCTCCGCTTCAGGCCTCGCTCTGCAGCTTGGAACAAGCAGGGATCTCCTCTAGAGATGCCTGCATCTCGACTGCCTTTTCTTCTCTGAAGTGTCCGTACATCAGCACATGCAGCGTAGGGAATAAATGGGAATAATCTGAGGGCTGTGCGAGGCTGCAGAACCGTGATCTTATGGCTACCACAGAGACACAGTGGGAACAGCTCTGATGACTGGAAGGCCCACGTGGATGGTTATGACACTTTTTGGAAGGACCGGCCAGCAAGGCAGGGACTGGACTTCAGAGAATCATTGAATCATTAAGGTTGGAAAAGACCTCCAAGGTCTCATCTACTGCAATCAGCCACCCACCACCAGGAGCACCCACCAACACACGCCCCTAAATTCTACATCCGTCCTTTGCTTAAGCAACTCCAGAGACGGTGACTCCACCAATTCCCTGGGCAACCTGTTTGACACCCATGGAGCTCAGCAGTGGGACGTGGCCATAGTGGGGACCAAATGTCAGAGGCAGTCCTGCAAAGCTGCGCTCTGTCTGCAGACAAATGATGCTGCATGACCCTGCTGTTCCCTGACCCTCGCTCCCCAGCTCCAAACTTGCTGGGAAGCTCCTCTCCAGTAGGTCAACCCTAGCCTGTATGGCTGAAGGCAGTTTTTCCTCCCCCTTCCTATATTTCCTCCTGTTGCAATTCATCACGTTCTTGTCTGCCCAACTGACCGTTCTGTTCACATCTTGTTGAACGGCAGCACAGATTTCTGGTATGTCAGCCACTCCTCCCAGCATTGTACTTGTTGAGGGTGCACTTTATCCCTTCATCCAGGTCACCGAGGAAGATGTTGAACAAGATTGGACCCCTGGGAAACACTGCTAGTTACAGGCCTGCAATCAGATTCTGAACCAATAATCACAACCCTCCGTGCTCTGCCGGTCAATCAGATCACAATCCACCTCACTGTTCTCTCACACTTCCTAGGAATGATTAATTGGGATCATTCTCCTGGCTGGGTGGCCTATAGCAGACTCTCACCTTACTGCCTTGCCCCTTAAACCTTATTTGGAGTCTCACAGCCATGTCACTGGGAACAGCAAGCTCCATGCATTCCAGCCCACCATTACGTACAGCAACACCATCCTGTTTCACCTGCCCTGCCTATCCTGGAGAGCCCGGAGCCATGCAGTGCACACAGCATGCATTTCATAGAACCTTTCCATCACACCTTGCTTATGCTGAGGATGTTGTAACTCCAGGACCAAGCTAAAAGCTTCTAGCTCCTCCTGCTTACACCTCATGCTGTGTGCAGTGCTATAGAAACATTTATAATGTGCTCCAGTCTGCCCAACTCCATGTGGAGCAGATCCAGATGCCTCGTCAACATGCTGTGCCTCCAACTTTGGATGGACACCAAGACCAGAAAAACAATGATGCATAACAACCATGCAGATGGAGACCTGGAGAGCTGCTCGTTTACTGGGGAGCTCTGTATGTGAGGCTGCACCAGTTCCGGGCTGTGCAGAGGTCGCATGTTACAAAGAGGACATACATTGCTGCTGGGTGAATACAAGTGCTGGTTGAACTGGCTGAGTGACAGAGCCCTCCCTGCACAACCTCCTGTGCGCATGTTAGGAATGGAGATGGGGCCTTGTGCCAAACGTGCCTTCCCCCAGAAGCATGCAGGGATCTGGAGTCTGACCTCCTTCCACCTTCCCCAGTCCTTCAACGCTTTGTCTTTTATTGGAGAAAGTAGGGCCAGAGCATAATGAAAACAAAAGCTGCAGGACAACTCAGCTCCTTTATTCTCCTTCCCTGTCCCCTTTCACACTGCACAGAAAGGCCATTTGCCACAGAAGGGATGCAGTGATCAGGAGTATGAGGAGCAGGGCAAACCAAGCTTAACTTCCAAGGCTGGTCTCTTCCACATGACTTGTCGGCGGTCTGACACAAGGATGAAGGGATTGGCTGGTTGCTCTGTGAAAGCTTGCAGGTAGGATGACCTCTTCTGAATGCAGGTCATTTTTGCTAAATCTCCAAGAGACATTGGACTGCTCTCCTGACCCTTCTACGCGATTCATCAGTGGACTCCAAAATTACTGAGCAGAACACGTGCACACAGGACATCCCTACACAGCTGAACTTCCTTAAGAAATGGCTTCAAAAAGCTGCTGACAGGAAGAGCAGAAAACTGGGCATGGGGAGAGATTGTATTCTATTAACAGGGAAAGAAACCATCAGAAGCTCCCAGGTATAAGTCCCTTTTCCAGACAGAGTGCCAGTGATGCCACTTTGTTTTTCCAAACTCTTTCTGTACGGTGGGAAGCGTTTGGGTTTCCATGATCCTTAGGTCTCTACCATCCTCAGGATCTCTCCAGTTTTTCATGGGGTTTTCCCATGAGCAAAGAGGTGCCAGCCCTCAAAGAAACTCCTCCTGCAGGTGAGACACTTGCAGGGTCTACCTCTCACACAGATTAGCCAGCTGTCAATAATGTTGCAGCCCCGGGATGAAACTCTGTCTTTCCAGGTCTCTGCCCTGAATGGATTCTCCGGTACTCAGTCTGGAGCTGTGGTAGAAGCTCTTCTTACATTTGGGACAGAGAGAAAGATCCCACTTGGATGCAGTGGCAAGGAGCCTCAGGAGACCCGAGGCTAACCTCTTGAGTTGAGCATACAGGGGGGCTGAAGAGTGCTACACCCCAACTGAAAAGGAAATCTTGGCCACATATGGGGGGGCTTGGACCTCTTCCGAAGTAGTCAGTATTGAAATGCAGCTCCTTCTGGCACCTCGACTGCCAGTGCTGAACTGGATGTTTAAAGGAAAGGTTCCCTCCATCCATCATGCGACTGATGCCACTTGGAGTAAGTGGGTTGCATTGATTACACAGCGAGCTCAAACGGGGAACCTCAGTCACCCACCAATCTTAGAGGTGATCGTGGACTGACCTGAAGACAAAAAGTCTGGAACATCACCAGCAGAAGAGGTACTGTGTGCTAGAGACCCCATCATCCAATGAACTACCAGAAAATGAAAGTAGCCGTTCTCTGATGGATGGTATCCTATTGTTGGGAAGCATTGCAGATGGAAAGCTGCTGTGCGGAGCCCTATATGACAAGTTGCAGAGGCCACCAAAGGAAAAGGAGAATCAAGCCAATTTGCAGAGGTAGGGGCTGTTCAACTGGCCTTAGATGTTGCTGGACGGGAGAGGTGGCCAATGATTTATAGTGACTCACGGATAGTGGCAAATGCCTGATGGGGGTGGTGAAAGCAGTGGGAACAAAACAACTGATAAAGAAGGGGTACATCTATTTGAACTGCTGAACGGTGGAAAGACGTTGTTGCCCAAGTAAAGAATATGGTTGTAAAGGTGTGTCACAAAGATGCTCACGTGCCCAAGAACTGGGCTACTGAAGAACAACAAAATAACCATCAGGTAGATTAAGCCTCTAAACTTAAGGCGGCTCAAATGGACTTGAACTGGCAACACAAGGGTTAATTATTTCTAGCTCAGAGGGGAGGCTTGGCAGGTTGATTCCACCACCTTGCCATGATCTCACAGCAGGAAGCGTTATGTACTCACCATGGTGGAGGTAACCACTGGGTGGCTGGAAACATACACATACCCCATGCTACTGCCCACAACACCATATTAGGTCTGGAGAAACAAGTCCTGTGGCAACACGGCACTCCAGAAAGGATTGAATCAGATAATGGGTCTCGTTTCCAAAATTCTCTTGTGAACACTTGGGCCAAAGATCATGGCGTTGAGGGGATTTATCATATCTCCTATCATGCACCAGCTTCTGGTACAATCAAATGACACGTCTTGTTAAAAACTGTGTTGAAAGCAATGGGTGGCAGCACATTTGAGCACTGGGAGAAGCGCTTGGCAGAAGCCACGTGGTTGGTCAACGCTCAAGGATCGGTCAATGGCGATGGTCCAACCCAACCCAGCTCCCTACATAACATACAGGGAGATAAAGTCCCTGCAGTACATATAAAGAGCATCTTGGGAAAAGCACTGTGGGTCCTTGCAGCCTCTGGAAAGGGCAAAACTCACAGTGGAACTGTTTTTGCTCAGCGTGATGCAGAAAGAGGGGATGTTCAATGTGTACCACAAGGGAATTTGACGTTGGCCGAGTGCATTCAGTCATTCCACGTGTATGTACATGTGTGTGTGCTTAGTACAATTATTACAACGTTAATTACATGTTGATACATGCTAACTGAGAACGATCTGTATGTATTTAGATATTGAGCATGATACAGTAATGTGGAATAAGGGATGCAGTGTTAGTTTTATGATGTTTTGTCACCAGTACTCCACACCATTGCATCCAGGCTGGATGTGGCACTGGGCAGCCTGGTCTAATGGTTGGCGCCCTGCCCACGGCAGGGGCTTGAAAATACATACCTTTGAGGTCCTTCTCAACCCAGGCCATTCTATGATTCTGTGATTGTGTGCAGTGCTTTGGGATTTACAGTTACTGCTCTGGGTAGCTGGTTCTGAGAAGAACTACATGCCCCAGGGGACTCTGTGTTTCCATTCACACATCAGAGGTAAAGATAAAAACTGTTTGCACATCACAAGATGTCTCTTTTTTCACTTTCTGCTCGTCCTGGCAGCACGTGTGCTCACCTTCAGCATTACAGCAAGACCTTCAGCTTTCAAACACTCTCTCTCTCTCTCTCTCACTTTTATTTATTAACTCCAATTCCCATTAGACTGTACTATATTGTGTTATCTTGCGTTCTGATATATTTTCTAGTAAATGAGCTTTCCTCTTCAGATCACTGCCACTGTTTGGATGTTAGGCCCGTCTACCTGTCCTTTTCCCTTTTCCTCCTTCCCCTTTTTCCTTTTCCCATTCTCCCTTTTCTGGGGCATGGATCCGTGGATCCTCCTCCTTCACCAGTCACAGAACCGGGCCAAACCACGTCACAAACTGCTGACATGCGCTTAAAGGGTCTCTCTCCTGTGTGGATGATGGGTGGCAGGTGAGGTAGAAACTAGTTCTGAAGCTCTCGGGACACTCGGGACACTCGAAGGGTCTCTCCCCTGTGTGGATGCGCTGGTGGCGCTTCAATACAGAATTGTATTTGAAGCTCATCTCACACTCACGACACTTAAAGGGTCTCTGTCCTCTGTGGATGCGCTGCTGGTAGGTGAGCTGGGAATTGATTTTGAAGCTCTTTGAACAATCAGGACATGTAAAGGGTCTCTTTTCTGTGTGGATGCGTGTGGTGCTGTAATTGATAAGCAAATTTGAAGCCCTTCCCACACTCAGAGCACTGAAAGGGTCTCACTGCTGTGTGCATTCGCTGGTGACACTTCAGTACAAAACTGTACTTGAAGTGCTTCCCACACTCACAACACTTGAAGGGTTTCTCTCCTGTGTGGATGCGCTGGTGGCACTGCAGTACAGAGCTGTATTTGAAACCCTTCCCACACTCACAATACTTAATGGTTCTCTCCCTTTTGTGGAGGCGCTGGTGACCAGTGAGGTGGGAATTGGTTTTAAAGCTCCTTGGACATTCAGGACACTTGAAGGGTCTCTCCTCTGTGTGGATGCACTGGTGGCAGGTGAGGGGGAAACTGTTCTTGAAGCTCTTTGGACACTCAGAACACCTAAAGGATCTCTCTCCTCTGTGGATGCGCTGATGGAAGGCGAGGTGGGATTTCCATTTGAAGCTTTTGGTACAATCTGAACACTTGTACAATCTCTTCATTGAGCATACACAACAGTGGTTAAAAAGCTTTTCAGGCTTTTTCCACACTCAGCACGTGGGTTCTGCCTTTTCTCCTGGCACACTTCCTTACTCCTTGCATCTTCGGGCTGTTTTTGACCTGTGCTGCAGTCCAGGAGATTCCTCACAGTCTCTCCTGGAGGGTTTCCCTGTTGCTTCTTGAGGTGCTCTACTTGTTTCAGATCCCCTTGGATATCCTTTCTGATTTCTTCCACCAAGACACTTCCACACCGCCTTTCAGTCACATCACAATTCTGTACACCCTCCTCAACAGTTGTGATTCCACGTCCTGCTGGATGACAGAGAAAAGCCAGAAATAACACAGTAGGCCTAAACTATTTCTCAGACAAAGATGGTTCTTGTCAGCCCAACCTCCTCCTGTCCCCCACCATCTCACCTGGGCTGAGATCTCCTGCCATGTCCTCCAGGACATGCACATCTGGGTCCCAGGGGTCTTCCTCTCCTTCAAGCAGGGAGACCACCATAGGTTTGGGGGCTGGACATGGAGGTTAAATACAGAAGCAGAGGACGTGAAAGCATTCCGATGATTCTGGCACAGCTGCTTCTCCAACAACTCCACTCGGTGTCCCTCCCAACTTCTGTAACCACAATAAGGGCCTGGATGACACTGGGCCAACACATACTGGCTTGCTTTGAAGCCCAACATGACCTCGACGTACCTGAAAATTATGCAGGAACAGTTTCTCTAATGTTCACCTTAGGATTTCTTTTTTTAAATTGTATCCAAACTGCTTAGTGCCCAAGGCTTCATAAAGGTTTGCAATAATTCAATGGAAAAGGAAAAAAAAAGGCAAATAACCAGAGTTGTCAGGTTGCTGGAGCATGGCGGCACAATGCAACGCAGCAATATGCAACACAGCCACACAAAGACAGCTTGCAGGAGCTGATCCAACCCCTCCCAGCTGATGGCTGCTGGCCAGCAGTGACTCTGGACCATTTCTCAGAGTTCTAAGCAGCTAATCCTTCCTGAAACATATGAGAAACTTACCTACATTTTGTTTCTGGTGCTGCCGCGTTCCTCCACAAGTAACTACACTGCAATTATTCTAAGCCCTGCTTGCAGTGTCGTTCTACACAGCCAAAGGAGCCCTAACAAGGACGAAAGGCAGCAAAGCCCTCACCCAGCGAGGCCACGCACGCGTACGTCTCCAGCATCACGTCCCGGTACAGCGCTCGCTGCGCAGGGTCCAGCAGCGCCCACTGCTCCCTGCTGAAATACACGGCCACCTCTGCAAAGGTCACGGGCTCCTGCAAGCAAAGAGGCTCCTTGCTGGGAACTGCCACGGCCCAGGGAAGCAGCTGGCAGAGAAGAGAAAGGCACCTCCCTCTCCCCATGCATTCACATCCCTCACTTGCTTGCTTCCCCACACTCCTACCTGAGATGGATGCGGTGTGGCCATTTGTTGCTCTCCCGCAGACTGCGATTGTCACAGGTGAAAGGCAGGAGTTTCACTGCAGCCTGCTGGGACGTAAGAATCGGCAGGATAGGTGTGAGGGAATGCTGCTGTCCCTAGAATCATACAATCATAGAATCGCAAGGTTGGAAATGACCTACAAGATCATCTAGTCCAACCCCCCTCCCATTCCTGTTAGTACCACAAGCTACTAAACCATATCTCCTGGCTCCTCATCCAGGCACCTCTTCAACACTGCCAGGAATGGCGACTCCACCACTTCCCTGGGCAGCCATTGCAATGCCTGACCGCCCTCTGAGAGAAAAAGTTTCTCCTAATGTTCAACCTCAACCTCCTCTGGTACAACTTCTGGCCGTTTCCTCGGGTCCTACTGTTTGCCTGGGAGAAGAGGCCAGACCCTTTTGCACCACAACCAAGGAGGGATCTCCGACCACAGATCCTCCCCAGTGGCTGTCAGCCCGTTGATGGGGTCTAAGGGAGTGCAGCCAGGCTCAAACCCTTCCTATCACACAGCTAAATTGCCTTCGCCTGCGCTGCCAGGGCTGACCAGTCCTTTCCCAGGCAATCCATCAGCGGATCTGGCCGGGACTCAGCAGTTGCCACAGAAGCAGTGACGCCGTGGGGCAGGGACACAGTGGAGCAATGATGCTACGGGGCAGCGTTGTTAGGGGGGAGCAGCACGGGGGAGCGCTGCTACGCGGCAATGACAGTTTTTGGTGCGGCGCTGTGGGGCACTGATGCTATTGGGCGGCTGTGGCAGCATAGCGAGAAAGAGATACGGAAGCGGAACGGCAAAGGGACGACCAGGAAGATTGCTCAGCGATCTCGGAACATCTCGGCGCACGGGGAAAAGGAAGGATCTCCAGGAAGGCCCTTCCACGGGATCCAAGAGAGGTGCGGCCCCCCCTTCCGATCACACCGCTGCACGGCCGCTACCTGCGCTGCCAGGGCTGAGCGGCCCGCTGCCAGGCGATCCATCAGCGGGCCGGGCCGGGACTCAGCACTTCCCGTTCGGCACCAAGAGCCCGAGGCGGCTGACAGCAAACGGCGACACGGGAGAGGATCTCAGCCGGCAGCCGGGCGGCGCTTCGCCCCCGGGGACAGCGGGCAGCGCCTGCGGGAAACGCGGCCCGGTGCGGCTTCAGGCCGTGGAGCAGCGCAGGAAGCCCCGGGACGGAGCGGGGAACGATCGCAGCGGAGAAAGCCGGCGGAGCGAGCGACGCGCCGTGACGTCACCGCGCGCCATGATGACGTCACGTCCGGCCTGCAGCGGAAGCGGAGTGCGGACGGGCGGGGGGGGAGTGGGACGGGGCGGGAGCGGCGCTGCCGCAGTTCGTATCCGGGGCTGCGGCGCGGAGCCGGGGGGCGGTGGGTGGCGGCCGGCGGGACGCGCGGACGGCGCGGGGCTGCAGCAGCGCTGCGCGGGGCGGCTGAGAGCAGGCGGTGAGGCCCGGCCCGCACTGTGCTGCGCCGCGTCCCGTCCCGTCCCGTTCCGCAGCGCTGCGGGAAGCGATGGGAGCGGCTGCGGTGCAGCGCTTCGCTTACTGCAAACGGCGCGTGTTTACGATGGGCGGCGGCTTGGCAAGACGGGCGTAGAAAGAAATGGGAGGAGCGAGAGAGGCGTGTGAGCCGCGGAAGGTATTGTTAATGCAGACGGCGTGAAGGTGCTGGGTGTGCAGAGGCCTCTTCTGCAGGGAGAAACGGGGTGAGCTGCCAGCAGCTTCCGTCAGTGCCCGCCGAGCGGCGAGCTGAAGTCGTGGGCAGTGCCTGAAGGGAGGCTCCGTGAAAGCTGGGATGGGGCTGTTTGATAAGGGTGTGTGGCGACAGGATGAGGGGAAACGGCTTTCAAGTGGAAGGAGGTCGATTTAGGCTGGCTGTTAGGAGGAAATTATTTCCTGAGAGGGAGCAGCTTGTGGATGCCCCCGCCCTGGAGGCATTCAGTGCCAGGCAGGACGGGGCTGTGGGAGGTGTCCCAGCCTGGAGCAGGGGATTGGAACTGGATGATCTGAAAGGTCTCTTGTAAGCCAAGCCATTCGGTGGTTCTGTGATCCTTTGGGAACTGCAGAGGAGAATGGCTTGAAGGAAACAGGAGCACTGCAGATGCAGTGTGCAGTTCAGAGAGCACCTCTGTGCAGTGAGAGCAGGGAGCGCCTGAAGCAATACGGCCCAGACACAGAGAGCAGCTCAGAACGGTGATGGAACCGTGGAAACACGAGGCTGGAGTGGAGCTACAAGATCATCCCATCCAACCGTCCTCCTCCCACCGCTACCACCGCTGAGCTACTCAGCTTTATCTTGTGGCACCTCGACCAGAGTGTCAGTGGTCTGTGGGCTGGTTCGGCCTGGTTCCGTGACTGGCGGGAGGGGGGATCTGTGGATCCGCACCCTGGAAAATGGAAATGGGAAAAAGGATGAAGAGATGGGCTCTGAAACAGAACAGAAGCGACGATCTGAAAGGAAACAAACTAATTTGCTAGAAAAGATATCGGAATGCCAGATAACACTCTGTAATACAAAATAATACAAGATCATTAGAATATGAGCTAAAAAATCAAATGCAAAGAGAGAGAGTGTCCAAAAGCCAAAGGCCTTACGCTCATGCTGAGGCAGACGGGCAGCAGAGGTGAGCCAGACGATGAAAAGGGCCATCAGGTGACCTCCCAAGGCCTTCTGTCTTTTCCCTCTGAGCAGAAATGGTAACAGAACAGTGAACAGCACCCCACGGCCAAGAGGACCCAGTGTCCGTGTTCACATATCCTCATCCCTGACACCGAAGGGATTCTGGTGCCTTTGTTTGGGTACAGAATGTACACCCGTGGGCAAGGGGACCCTCTGTCCATGTCCCTGTAGTGTAGTGACAGAGCTCAGGGGGCTTTGGCATCAACGTCCCCCCCGTGGCCCAGAGGGACCCAATGTCCACGTCGCCATACCCGTGTCCCCCGTGCCAAGGCCACCTCGGTGTCACCCATGGAGGACAGAAGGTGTCCGGGTGCCACGTCCCCATGTCATTGTTGCCAGGAGCCAAGGAGACCTCAGTACCACTTTCTTTGGGGTACGGTAAGGACGCCCGGTGCGTCCTCGTCCCCATGACAAAAGGAGCCCGGTGTCCTGGTCCAGGTTTTCCTGTCCTCAGGGCCGAGGGGACCTCAGTGTCACCTTTGGGGTACCAGAAGGGTCCCCCACATCCATGTCCCCGATGCCAAAGGGACACCACTGTCACCTCTGGGGTCCAAGTGTCCATCTCCGTGTGTTTGTGGCACAGAAGGGTCCCCGACATCCCCAGTGCTGAGAGGACCTCACTGTCACCGTGGGACTACAGAACAGGGTGAGGCGTTCATGTCACCGCCATGTTATCCCAGTGCTAAAGGGACGTCCGTGTCACTTTCAGGGTACAGAAGGGCCCCAAGCGTGTGTGCGCCCTATGTCCGTGAGCCTGTGCCCAAGGGGATCCCATGTGCACGTCCCCGTGTCCCCAATGCAAAAGGGATTTTGGTGCCCTTTTTTTGGATACAGAAGGGAACCCTGTGCCCACGTCACTGCAGCCGAGGGCTCCTCCAGGAGTGCGCATCCCCACGTCCCCAGCACAGAGGGGACCTCACCGTCACCTCCGGGGTACAGAAGGGCCCCCGACGGCATTTCGGGGGTTCGTCGCCCTCCCTCACTCCCCCCAGCCCTCCCCCAGCTCCTCCAGCACCTCCCGCATGGTCCCCGTCCCCCCCCCCGACCCGAACACGCGATCGATGCGCTTCTCCCGGTCCCACACGCAGCGCCCGCGGTAGCGGATGCGCACGATGCGGTGTTCGGGCACCGCCAGGTCCGCGGGCCCCGCGTCGCACAGCGGCCCCGTGAAGAACTCCAGCAGCGGCCGCTCCACGACGCCCACGAAGCGGTCGCGGTACTCCACGGTGGCGGCCGCGGGGTCCGCTCGAGGGTCCCAGCGGAGGCGGCTGAGGACGGCGGCGGCGCGGCGCAGCGGCGGCTTCTTCCCCGCCGCTCCCGGTTCGTCCCGCGTCGCTGCCGGTTCCGGGCCGGCGGTCGGACTCCGCCCCGGGTGCGGGCGGCGGCAGCGCGGCCCGAAACGGCAGCGGCCCTCCAGGAACCAACGGCACGGGGCGGGCGCCGGGGCCGGAACCGGTTCCGCGGCGCCGGGACGCCGATCCGGGTCCGGGTCCTCGGGACCGCGATTCAGATCGGGCTCCGCGTTCGCGGGTCCGGGCGCCGGGTCCGCGCCCGCGTTCGGGTCTGGTTCCGCGAGTCCGGAGCGCGGCTCCGGTCCCGGCTGCGGGGATCCGGGCCGCAGACCGCCGTCCATGGGTCCGCGGTGCGGGTCCGGGTGTGGCAGCGGGCCCGTGAGTCCGGGGGCCGGAACCGGGTCCGTTCGGTGGCTTCGGGAGCGGCACCGGGCGCGGTGCGGGCAAAGAGCAGCGTGGGACGGGGCGGGGCCAGGACAGAAAGGGGGCGTGGCTGATGGCACGAAGGGGCGTGGTTAACGGCGATGGGCGTGGCTGGAATCGGACCGACGGCGTGCGGGGGCGTGGCCAAACGGAAAGGGCGTGGTTTAGCCAAAAAGCGACGGGCGCAGGGCATGGGGGCGTGGCCAGGAATGTTAGGGGCGTGGCTTCAAAACTGAGACGACCCGGGGGGCGTGGCCAGGTTACGGCGCGGGGCGTGGCCAAGGAGCTGCATCGGTGCCTATGGGCGTCTGGTTGTGTTTGACCTGAATGAGTATCAGTGCAGCCATTCACATCCCACTCCCCCCCCCCATGGTCCACGGCACCATTTATTGCCTTTTCACCTCCAATTTCCCTCACTGCACCGGGTCAACTGCCCCCATCTCTTCTTAATTTTGAGTTTTTCCCTCCCTTCCTTCCTTCATTGCCTCCTTCCTTCTTTCCTCCCTGCCTCCCTTCTTATCTCCCTCCCTCCCTGCCTCCCTTCCTACTTTCCTTCCCTACTCCTCATGAGAGGCAGATGAGGCAACACGGAGCCTTCCATGGGCAGCAGTTGTTAGGATGAGCCCTCGGTGGGGAGTGTTTGATGAGAATGTGTGCTTGGTTCAGGGCGTAGGGATGGAGCAGGCTCCCTCTGCACGCGGGGTTTTGAAAGACATTCCAAATGAAGCTGACAGCCGCTGGGACTTCCCTTTGGAGCCCTTTTTCATACCGACCCGAGCTGGGGTTGGCGTTTGGATCACGGAATCAATAAGGTTGGAAAATGTGAGAGGCGGGTGGTGTTTTTGCAGTGGAAGTTTCCAGTGTTTTCTGTCTGTAGTCTCGGCCCTGACCGAACTGAAAACCTTCCTGCGAAACAGTGATACAAGTTGTTTTTCACCAAGAAAGCTGCTGAACGGAGTAAAGTGCGGATTGGGGCGTTTCGGCTCAGGTAGGATTGAGACAGGCACGAGGCAAAGGAAACAGGCAGGGCGGGGAGAGCCTAGCGCAGCACGGAACCAATGTGCTTCCCTTTGGAAACACTGCCCTCCTACCTGTGTAGGAAAGCACAGGCCATACCTAAAAACAACCAGTTGGTACCAGACCTTCTATTGTGGCAACAGCGTCGGGAAGATGGTGACCAGGAGAAGCTCCACCAACCTGTGCCAGGAGAGGAATTACCGCGTCGGACCCGGGGATGGAACTGAACGAATGGACTGCTGTGCAATTTCTGCCTTTGGCCAGCAGGGGCCCATTGTTGCAATGATGGACAGACTTTGCTGCTATCACAAAGATCTTTGCCTGCTTAAAGATCTACGATTCGGAGCGTTTTCCTCAGCGATGGATGACACAGGGAACACGCGGTGATCACGAGGGGTGGGATCATGGCGAGGCCGTGGGGCGACCGCGGGCTGAGCACGGGATGACAGTGAAGGGAACACAGAGGGAAACACCATAGGATCACGGGGAGGAGCGTCAGGTGGGAATGAGGTTGTGAAGAGGTGGGCATGGGGTGGCCATGGGGCAAGACGTGTCAGCGCCCTCCACCCAACGCCCAGCCAATCCCCGAGCGTCAAGCATCGTCTGTATTCTGCCCAACTCCACACAGCTTTAAGGCCTTCCGCATGGCGTCACGTATGCTTGGATGAGGACACCTGTCCTGGCTCCACGTCATCATGGCAATGGTTCTTCCCCTCTCCGTGGCCCGGCCCGGCCTCAGGAGCGCTCCATCACTCAGCAACAGCCAAAAAAGCAGCGTGCTACTCGCAGTGTCTGAGCTGGAACCAGAACACTGCGAGCTCATTTCGATGGGAACACCGAGTGATCGCCAGGTGTCACGGCCTAAGCGTAACACAGCCAGGAGATGGGTGAGAAAGTGGGTGCAGAATGTGTGTCTCCGGGATGACCGCGGGGTAATGATGGTGAGGACATGGGTTGGCATGCTGAGAACACGGTGGCAACATCGGGTGACCACAGGGTTGCTAGGAAGGAGTCTCAGGGGGAAAAATGGCTTGAGAGTGAAGGGATCGGAAGGGGAAAGTCTGGCCAGTGTGGGGTGAGCACGGGTAACCCTGTGGGTCACATGAGGCAAAGATGGTGTTGTGATGGGTGATGGGGTGACAAAGAGGTGACCACTGGGTGACCACGGCGGGGTGTCATTGGGTGACCACAGTAAGGAAGGGGAAGGACCACGGAGTCAACAGCTCAGCGAGTTCTAATTGAGAAGGGGACAGAGCAGGCTGTGCAGGGGCAGCAGGGAACGCGGTGACAACACAAAGGGAAACTCTAGCTCCTGGCTGGGGAGCGCAGGACATGCTGGTGGAGCAGCAGCTGCTAGTTGAGGATCCCTGCAGGGAAAGGGGGAGAAATGAGGACCGCAGTGAGCTTGGGGCTCCCGGGTACAGCGCTGTCACTGGGGGAATGAGAAATTACCTGGAGTGGTTGGATCGGGGTGCCCTGAAACTGAGCGAGACGAGGTCATGGTCACATTGAGCGAGCGTGGCCACAGCTCACCGCCGCCATCTCCTTCCCCACAGCACAGCCCCGCTGCCCCACTGCTCACCTTTCTTAGTGTGCAGGAAGAGGAAGAGCCCCAGCGCCAGGTAGACGAGCCCCACCACAAAGCCCCCGATGCCCACCAGCAGCTTGCTCCTGCCCACATCCACCAGCGGCTCTGCAGGGACAGGAAGGGGAGCTCAGGTTCTGAAGGCCACGCTCCCACTCCCCCCAGAGCCGACAGGGGCGAGGGGCCTTACCCCAGGGCTGGCCGATGGGCTGCCGCAGGCTGGTGTGCTCCACCCGGCACGCGTAGCTGTCCCCGTGCCGTGGGCTGGTCTCCAGCAGCACCAGCACCTGGTAGGTCCAGTCCCCGTTCTGGATCACGTCCGTGGACACGACGCGCTCCGTCTCCTCCCGCCCATTCTGGAAGCACTTCACTTCGATCTCGGGTGGGTAGAAGCCCGTCACGTAGCAAGCCAGCCGGTCGCTTTGGGGCTGGGAGCCCGACTGCAGCGCACAGATCCTCACCTTGGGCTCTGCCGGGGGACAGAGGGAGAGCGTTGGGGACGGGCTGTGAGAGCGCCGCGTGTGCTCATCAGCGCTGTGCCCGTCGCGAGCTGTGCGGACGCGTGAACTCACCTCTCTTCCGCAGCGTCACAGGGGCCACTGTCTCGTGGTTGTAGTTGCAGAGCATTTCCACCGCAGCCCTGTTCTTCTCCAGCACGTCCGGCTGGCTGTTGAAGAGCCGAGCAGAAGGCTCTCCCAGGACCGTGTCGGCCACGAAGAGACCGACGTCGCTGTCGAAGTGCACGTACTGCTGCCGGTTGTAGACGTGCCTCACCAGAAACCTCGTCCGCTCGGTGCCATTGAGGAAGCGGCACTCAACTGTAGCGCTCCACTGGAAAAACGCTGCGGGGAGAGGGCGCCGTCACGGAGCGCAGCGGCCCCTCGCCGGACCCGAGAGCCCCTCCCCGCCCTCGCTCCGTCCCGGCCCCACCCCGCGCCCCCCACGGCTGCGGTGCCGCTGGCGTCCCGGAGCCCCGGGGCTCCGAACGCCGCGCGCGGGGCTGGGATGGGTGCCGGGAGAGCCCGGCAGGGACCGGCCTGCACCATCCCCACCCCGGCTCTCCGCGCTCACCCGAGGGCCGCGTGCCAGCGGCCAGCCGTGCTCCCAGCGCCATCAGTGCCACCAGCACGGCCCCGGCCGCCACCGCACGGCCGCTCCCCATGGCTGCTGTGGGAGGACGATGAAGGGAGCAGGGAGTGCCTGGGCTGGGCGGCATCACCCGTCTCCGGGCAGATCTCCATTGCGGGTACCTCGATCAGCCCTGGCGTGACGGCGCCGTCCTGCGTGCCGTCCGTCTGTGTGTCTGTCTGTCTGTCTGCTCCGAGGAATGCTCGCTGCCGCTGCTCTGCCTGGGAACAGCCGTATCGCTCCCAGTGCTCCACCACTGCCTGAGCCCCACGGGTGGCCCCGTGCTCCCTCCATGACATTGCCACGCTCGCTCAGTGGTTGCCACGCGGTTTCACTGTCCTCGCACCATGCTCAACTCTTTATCATCCCTTTCTCACTCCGTGTTCCGCTCATATTACTCCTGTCGTCTGCGCATGGACACCTGACAGAAATGCCACTGTCTGCCCTTCGTCTTCTCATTGTCACCCGCTGTTTGCTCCAGCACCCTCCTGCTTACTCCACGCTCCCCCCTTTGATCCATGATCCCCACGGTCCATCCATAGCGAACCCACGATCCTCCAGTGCTCTCACCACGCTCACCTGTTTGTCACCCCATGTCTGCTCCAGCACCCAAGGGCAGGTGCCCATTCAGGGGATGCGTGGGGCAGGATTGGGATGCAGACAGTGAGGGCACCCGGGATATTACCTCTCCTCACAGGAGGCCCTGCTTGGCACAAGCACCTCTCATCTTGAGATGATTTCCACAGTGCCCACAGCCGGGCCCAGGGCGCTCACAGGGTCTCACTTCTCTCAGAGGTGGCCGGGGCAGCATTTCATTTCATTTCATTTCATTTCATTTCATTTCATTTCATTTCTCTTCCCCCTCCAGTATTTCATGGTGGCCAAATGTAAGAGGCAGCCCTGTGACGCAGAGCTCTCTCCATACACCAGTGACAGATGCCACCAGCCCTGCTGCTAACTGCTCTGTGGGACACGCTCAGTTGCTTCCTGTGCCACTTCCCAGGCTCTTTCCATTCTTTCCGGCCTGTGGTCGCTCTATGCTCATCCCAGTGTCATTGCATGGTCAGTTGGTGGCCACACAATATTCTGCCCACGGTCTCTCCATGCTCACCCCACAGTTCCTTCACACTTCCTTCATAGTAACTTCATGGTCACCCGATGGTCCCCCTGCTCTCCCCGTGGTTATCCCAAGATACCCCCATAATCGCCTCTTTGCCCCCCATTCTTATGGGCTGTTACCTCTGATGTCTTACCGCGGTCACATCATGTTCTCCCCGTGGTCCCCTTTGATCACCCCATGGTCACCCACGGTTGCCCTCACGGACCTCCCAGACCTCACAGCGCTGTTGCGCGGGGCTGCAAACGCTGCAGTGACACAGGTCAGCAGTGGGGCTGGGCTGTGTCCAAGCACCCTTCCTCTGACCAAGCACCCCAAGGACAGGACCCACATAAGGGGATGTGTGGGTCAGGATGGGGATGCGGGGCTATGATGGCACACGGGACGCTCAGCCTCATCACAGCGGGCTCCTGTGGCTGCAGGCACCATTCATCTGCACGACCTTGAGCACGAGGACGGTGCCTGTGTCGATGCTGGCCGTAGCCATGGTCAGGCCTGTGGTGCACACCAGAGTCTCAGTGCTCTTGGAGGTGAGCAGGAGCAGCTGGGGCTGTGCTGGGGGATGCAGTGGTGTTGAGCTGTGACCATGCTGACCTCGTCTCGCTCAGTTTCAGGCCACCCCGATCCAACCACTCCAGGTAATTTCTCATTCCCCAGTGACATCACTGTGCTCAGAGGAGCCCGAAAACCACTCTGGTCCTCCCTTTCCCTGCAGGGATTCTGAATTACGAGCTGCCCCACACTGCTGCTCCACCAGCATGTCCTGCGCTCCCCAGCCAGGAGCTAGAGTTTCCCTTTGTGTTGTCACCGCGTTCCCTGCTGCCCCTGCACAGCCTGCTCTGTCCCCTTCTCAATTAGAACTCGCTGAGCTGTTGACTCCGTGGTCCTTCCCCTTCCTTACTGTGGTCACCCAAAGATACCCCGCTGTGGTCACCCAGTGGTCACCTCTTTGTCACCCCATCACAACACCATCTTTGCCCCATGTGACCCACATGATTACCCATGGTCACCCTACGATGGCCAGACTTTCCCCTTCTGATCCCTGACCTATTTGTCACCACATTCTTATCCACGGTCACCTCATGACTGTGTCGTGTTTTGGCTGTGACACCCCATGATCACCCAGTGTTCCTGTCGCAGTGTCCTCGTTCCAACTCAGACACTCTTTGGTGGCCCAAGGATCTGTAGGGACCCCCATGGAGCTCAGCAGTGGGACGTGGCCATAGTGGGGACCAAATGTCAGAGGCAGTCCTGCAAAGCTGCGCTCTGTCTGCAGACAAATGATGCTGCATGACCCTGCTGTTCCCTGACCCTCGCTCCCCAGCTCCAAACTTGCTGGGAAGCTCCTCTCCAGTAGGTCAACCCTAGCCTGTATGGCTGAAGGCAGTTTTTCCTCCCCCTTCCTATATTTCCTCCTGTTGCAATTCATCACGTTCTTGTCTGCCCAACTGACCGTTCTGTTCACATCTTGTTGAACGGCAGCACAGATTTCTGGTATGTCAGCCACTCCTCCCAGCATTGTACTTGTTGAGGGTGCACTTTATCCCTTCATCCAGGTCACCGAGGAAGATGTTGAACAAGATTGGACCCCTGGGAAACACTGCTAGTTACAGGCCTGCAATCAGATTCTGAACCAATAATCACAACCCTCTGAGCTCTGCCAGTCAATCAGATCACAATCCACCTCACTGTTCTCTCACACTTCCTAGGAATGATTAATTGGGATCATTCTCCTGGCTGGGTGGCCTATAGCAGACTCTCACCTTACTGCCTTGCCCCTTAAACCTTATTTGGAGTCTCACAGCCATGTCACTGGGAACAGCAAGCTCCATGCATTCCAGCCCACCATTACGTACAGCAACACCATCCTGTTTCACCTGCCCTGCCTATCCTGGAGAGCCCGGAGCCATGCAGTGCACACAGCATGCATTTCATAGAACCTTTCCATCACACCTTGCTTATGCTGAGGATGTTGTAACTGCAGGACCAAGCTAAAAGCTTCTAGCTCCTCCTGCTTACACCTCATGCTGTGTGCAGTGCTATAGAAACATTTATAATGTGCTCCAGTCTGCCCAACTCCATGTGGAGCAGATCCAGATGCCTCGTCAACATGCTGTGCCTCCAACTTTGGATGGACACCAAGACCAGAAAAACAATGATGCATAACAACCATGCAGATGGAGACCTGGAGAGCTGCTCGTTTACTGGGGAGCTCTGTATGTGAGGCTGCACCAGTTCCGGGCTGTGCAGAGGTCGCATGTTACAAAGAGGACATACATTGCTGCTGGGTGAATACAAGTGCTGGTTGAACTGGCTGAGTGACAGAGCCCTCCCTGCACAACCTCCTGTGCGCATGTTAGGAATGGAGATGGGGCCTTGTGCCAAACGTGCCTTCCCCCAGAAGCATGCAGGGATCTGGAGTCTGACCTCCTTCCACCTTCCCCAGTCCTTCAACGCTTTGTCTTTTATTGGAGAAAGTAGGGCCAGAGCATAATGAAAACAAAAGCTGCAGGACAACTCAGCTCCTTTATTCTCCTTCCCTGTCCCCTTTCACACTGCACAGAAAGGCCCTTTGCCACAGAAGGGATGCAGTGATCAGGAGTATGAGGAGCAGGGCAAACCAAGCTTAACTTCCAAGGCTGGTCTCTTCCACATGACTTGTCGGCGGTCTGACACAAGGATGAAGGGATTGGCTGGTTGCTCTGTGAAAGCTTGCAGGTAGGATGACCTCTTCTGAATGCAGGTCATTTTTGCTAAATCTCCAAGAGACATTGGACTGCTCTCCTGACCCTTCTACACGATTCATCAGTGGACTCCAAAATTACTGAGCAGAACACGTGCACACAGGACATCCCTACACAGCTGAACTTCCTTAAGAAATGGCTTCAAAAAGCTGCTGACAGGAAGAGCAGAAAACTGGGCATGGGGAGAGATTGTATTCTATTAACAGGGAAAGAAACCATCAGAAGCTCCCAGGTATAAGTCCCTTTTCCAGACAGAGTGCCAGTGATGCCACTTTGTTTTTTCAAACTCTTTCTGTACGGTGGGAAGCGTTTGGGTTTCCATGATCCTTAGGTCTCTATCATCCTCAGGATCTCTCCAGTTTTTCATGGGGTTTTCCCATGAGCAAAGAGGTGCCAGCCCTCAAAGAAACTCCTCCTGCAGGTGAGACACTTGCAGGGTCTACCTCTCACACAGATTAGCCAGCTGTCAATAATGTTGCAGCCCCTGGATGAAACTCTGTCTTTCCAGGTCTCTGCCCTGAATGGATTCTCCGGTACTCAGTCTGGAGCTGTGGTAGAAGCTCTTCTTACATTTGGGACAGAGAGAAAGATCCCACTTGGATGCAGTGGCAAGGAGCCTCAGGAGACCCGAGGCTAACCTCTTGAGTTGAGCATACAGGGGGGCTGAAGAGTGCTACACCCCAACTGAAAAGGAAATCTTGGCCACATATGGGGGGGCTTGGACCTCTTCCGAAGTAGTCAGTATTGAAATGCAGCTCCTTCTGGCACCTCGACTGCCAGTGCTGAACTGGATGTTTAAAGGAAAGGTTCCCTCCATCCATCATGCGACTGATGCCACTTGGAGTAAGTGGGTTGCATTGATTACACAGCGAGCTCAAACGGGGAACCTCAGTCACCCACCAATCTTAGAGGTGATCGTGGACTGACCTGAAGACAAAAAGTCTGGAACATCACCAGCAGAAGAGGTACTGTGTGCTAGAGACCCCATCATCCGATGAACTACCAGAAAATGAAAGTAGCCGTTCTCTGATGGATGGTATCCTATTGTTGGGAAGCATTGCAGATGGAAAGCTGCTGTGCGGAGCCCTATATGACAAGTTGCAGAGGCCACCAAAGGAAAAGGAGAATGAAGCCAATTTGCAGAGGTAGGGGCTGTTCAACTGGCCTTAGATGTTGCTGGACGGGAGAGGTGGCCAATGATTTATAGTGACTCACGGATAGTGGCAAATGCCTGATGGGGGTGGTGAAAGCAGTGGGAACAAAACAACTGATAAAGAAGGGGTACATCTATTTGAACTGCTGAACGGTGGAAAGACGTTGTTGCCCAAATAAAGAATATGGTTGTAAAGGTGTGTCACAAAGATGCTCACGTGCCCAAGAACTGGGCTACTGAAGAACAACAAAATAACCATCAGGTAGATTAAGCCTCTAAACTTAAGGCGGCTCAAATGGACTTGAACTGGCAACACAAGGGTTAATTATTTCTAGCTCAGAGGGGAGGCTTGGCAGGTTGATTCCACCACCTTGCCATGATCTCACAGCAGGAAGCGTTATGTACTCACCATGGTGGAGGTAACCACTGGGTGGCTGGAAACATACACATACCCCATGCTACTGCCCACAACACCATATTAGGTCTGGAGAAACAAGTCCTGTGGCAACACGGCACTCCAGAAAGGATTGAATCAGATAATGGGTCTCGTTTCCAAAATTCTCTTGTGAACACTTGGGCCAAAGATCATGGCATTGAGGGGATTTATCATATCTCCTATCATGCACCAGCTTCTGGTACAATCAAATGACACGTCTTGTTAAAAACTGTGTTGAAAGCAATGGGTGGCAGCACATTTGAGCACTGGGAGAAGCGCTTGGCAGAAGCCACGTGGTTGGTCAACACTCAAGGATCGGTCAATGGCGATGGTCCAACCCAACCCAGCTCCCTACATAACATACAGGGAGATAAAGTCCCTGCAGTACATATAAAGAGCATCTTGGGAAAAGCACTGTGGGTCCTTGCAGCCTCTGGAAAGGGCAAAACTCACAGTGGAACTGTTTTTGCTCAGCGTGATGCAGAAAGAGGGGATGTTCAATGTGTACCACAAGGGAATTTGACGTTGGCCGAGTGTATTCAGTCATTCCACGTGTATGTACATGTGTGTGTGCTTAGTACAATTATTACAACGTTAATTACATGTTGATACATGCTAACTGAGAACGATCTGTATGTATTTAGATATTGAGCATGATACAGTAATGTGGAATAAGGGATGCAGTGTTAGTTTTATGATGTTTTGTCACCAGTACTCCACACCATTGCATCCAGGCTGGATGTGGCACTGGGCAGCCTGGTCTAATGGTTGGCGCCCTGCCCACGGCAGGGGCTTGAAAATACATACCTTTGAGGTCCTTCTCAACCCAGGCCATTCTATGATTCTGTGATTGTGTGCAGTGCTTTGGGATTTACAGTTACTGCTCTGGGTAGCTGGTTCTGAGAAGAACTACATGCCCCAGGGGACTCTGTGTTTCCATTCACACATCAGAGGTAAAGATAAAAACTGTTTGCACATCACAAGATGTCTCTTTTTTCACTTTCTGCTCGTCCTGGCAGCACGTGTGCTCACCTTCAGCATTACAGCAAGACCTTCAGCTTTCAAACACTCTCTCTCTCTCTCACTTTTATTTATTAACTCCAATTCCCATTAGACTGTACTATATTGTGTTATCTTGCGTTCTGATATATTTTCTAGTAAATGAGCTTTCCTCTTCAGATCACTGCCACTGTTTGGATGTTAGGCCCGTCTACCTGTCCTTTTCCCTTTTCCTCCTTCCCCTTTTTCCTTTTCCCATTCTCCCTTTTCTGGGGCATGGATCCGTGGATCCTCCTCCTTCACCAGTCACAGAACCGGGCCAAACCACGTCACAAACTGCTGACATGCGCTTAAAGGGTCTCTCTCCTGTGTGGATGATGGGTGGCAGGTGAGGTAGAAACTAGTTCTGAAGCTCTCGGGACACTCGGGACACTCGAAGGGTCTCTCCCCTGTGTGGATGCGCTGGTGGCGCTTCAATACAGAATTGTATTTGAAGCTCATCTCACACTCACGACACTTAAAGGGTCTCTGTCCTCTGTGGATGCGCTGATGGAAGGCGAGGTGGGATTTCCATTTGAAGCTTTTGGTACAATCTGAACACTTGTACAATCTCTTCATTGAGCATACACAACAGTGGTTAAAAAGCTTTTCAGGCTTTTTCCACACTCAGCACGTGGGTTCTGCCTTTTCTCCTGGCACACTTCCTTACTCCTTGCATCTTCAGGCTGTTTTTGACCTGTGCTGCAGTCCAGGAGATTCCTCACAGTCTCTCCTGGAGGGTTTCCCTGTTGCTTCTTGAGGTGCTCTACTTGTTTCAGATCCCCTTGGATATCCTTTCTGATTTCTTCCACCAAGACACTTCCACACCGCCTTTCAGTCACATCACAATTCTGTACACCCTCCTCAACAGTTGTGATTCCATGTCCTGCTGGATGACAGAGAAAAGCCAGAAATAACACAGTAGGCCTAAACTATTTCTCAGACAAAGATGGTTCTTGTCAGCCCAACCTCCTCCTGTCCCCCACCATCTCACCTGGGCTGAGATCTCCTGCCATGTCCTCCAGGACATGCACATCTGGGTCCCAGGGGTCTTCCTCTCCTTCAAGCAGGGAGACCACCATAGGTTTGGGGGCTGCACATGGAGGTTAAATACAGAAGCAGAGGACGTGAAAGCATTCCGATGATTCTGGCACAGCTGCTTCTCCAACAACTCCACTCGGTGTCCCTCCCAACTTCTGTAACCACAATAAGGGCCTGGATGACACTGGGCCAACACATACTGGCTTGCTTTGGAGCCCAACATGACCTCTACGTACCTGAAAATTATGCAGGAACAGTTTCTCTAATGTTCACCTTAGGATTTCTTTTTTTAAATTGTATCCAAACTGCTTAGTGCCCAAGGCTTCATAAAGGTTTGCAATAATTCAATGGAAAAGGAAAAAAAAAGGCAAATAACCAGAGTTGTCAGGTTGCTGGAGCACGGCGGCACAATGCAACGCAGCAATATGCAACACAGCCACACAAAGACAGCTTGCAGGAGCTGATCCAACCCCTCCCAGCTGATGGCTGCTGGCCAGCAGTGACTCTGGACCATTTCTCAGAGTTCTAAGCAGCTAATCCTTCCTGAAACATATGAGAAACTTACCTACATTTTGTTTCTGGTGCTGCCGCGTTCCTCCACAAGTAACTACACTGCAATTATTCTAAGCCCTGCTTGCAGTGTCGTTCTACACAGCCAAAGGAGCCCTAACAAGGACGAAAGGCAGCAAAGCCCTCACCCAGCGAGGCCACGCACGCGTACGTCTCCAGCATCACGTCCCGGTACAGCGCTCGCTGCGCAGGGTCCAGCAGCGCCCACTGCTCCCTGCTGAAATACACGGCCACCTCCGCAAAGGTCACGGGCTCCTGCAAGCAAAGAGGCTCCTTGCTGGGAACTGCCACGGCCCAGGGAAGCAGCTGGCAGAGAAGAGAAAGGCACCTCCCTCTCCCCATGCATTCACATCCCTCACTTGCTTGCTTCCCCACACTCCTACCTGAGATGGATGCGGTGTGGCCATTTGTTGCTCTCCCGCAGACTGCGATTGTCACAGGTGAAAGGCAGGAGTTTCACTGCAGCCTGCTGGGACTAAAGAATCGGCAGGATAGGTGTGAGGGAATGCTGCTGTCCCTAGAATCATACAATCATAGAATCGCAAGGTTGGAAATGACCTACAAGATCATCTAGTCCAACCCCCCTCCCATTCCTGTTAGTAACACAAGCTACTAAACCATATCTCCTGGCTCCTCATCCAGGCACCTCTTCAACACTGCCAGGAATGGCGACTCCACCACTTCCCTGGGCAGCCATTGCAATGCCTGACCGCCCTCTGAGAGAAAAAGTTTCTCCTAATGTTCAACCTCAACCTCCTCTGGTACAACTTCTGGCCGTTTCCTCGGGTCCTACTGTTTGCCTGGGAGAAGAGGCCAGACCCTTTTGCACCACAACCAAGGAGGGATCTCCGACCACAGATCCTCCCCAGTGGCTGTCAGCCCGTTGATGGGGTCTAAGGGAGTGCAGCCAGGCTCAAACCCTTCCTATCACACAGCTAAATTGCCTTCGCCTGCGCTGCCAGGGCTGACCAGTCCTTTCCCAGGCAATCCATCAGCGGATCTGGCCGGGACTCAGCAGCTGCCACAGAAGCAGTGACGCCGTGGGGCAGGGACACAGTGGAGCAATGATGCTACGGGGCAGCGTTGTTAGGGGGGAGCAGCACGGGGGAGCGCTGCTACGCGGCAATGACAGTTTTTGGTGCGGCGCTGTGGGGCACTGATGCTATTGGGCGGCTGTGGCAGCATAGCGAGAAAGAGATACGGAAGCGGAACGGCAAAGGGACGACCAGGAAGATTGCTCAGCGATCTCGGAACATCTCGGCGCACGGGGAAAAGGAAGGATCTCCAGGAAGGCCCTTCCACGGGATCCAAGAGAGGTGCGGCCCCCCCTTCCGATCACACCGCTGCACGGCCGCTACCTGCGCTGCCAGGGCTGAGCGGCCCGCTGCCAGGCGATCCATCAGCGGGCCGGGCCGGGACTCAGCACTTCCCGTTCGGCACCAAGAGCCCGAGGCGGCTGACAGCAAACGGCGACACGGGAGAGGATCACAGCCGTCAGCCGGGCGGCGCTTCGCCCCCGGGGACAGCGGGCAGCGCCTGCGGGAAACGCGGCCCGGTGCGGCTTCAGGCCGTGGAGCAGCGCAGGAAGCCCCGGGACGGAGCGGGGAACGATCGCAGCGGAGAAAGCCGGCGGAGCGAGCGACGCGCCGTGACGTCACCGCGCGCCATGATGACGTCACGTCCGGCCTGCAGCGGAAGCGGAGTGCGGACGGGCGGGGGGGGAGTGGGACGGGGCGGGAGCGGCGCTGCCGCAGTTCGTATCCGGGGCTGCGGCGCGGAGCCGGGGGGCGGTGGGTGGCGGCCGGCGGGACGCGCGGACGGCGCGGGGCTGCAGCAGCGCTGCGCGGGGCGGCTGAGAGCAGGCGGTGAGGCCCGGCCCGCACTGTGCTGCGCCGCGTCCCGTCCCGTCCCGTTCCGCAGCGCTGCGGGAAGCGATGGGAGCGGCTGCGGTGCAGCGCTTCGCTTACTGCAAACGGCGCGTGTTTACGATGGGCGGCGGCTTGGCAAGACGGGCGTAGAAAGAAATGGGAGGAGCGAGAGAGGCGTGTGAGCCGCGGAAGGTATTGTTAATGCAGACGGCGTGAAGGTGCTGGGTGTGCAGAGGCCTCTTCTGCAGGGAGAAACGGGGTGAGCTGCCAGCAGCTTCCGTCAGTGCCCGCCGAGCGGCGAGCTGAAGTCGTGGGCAGTGCCTGAAGGGAGGCTCCGTGAAAGCTGGGATGGGGCTGTTTGATAAGGGTGTGTGGCGACAGGATGAGGGGAAACGGCTTTCAAGTGGAAGGAGGTCGATTTAGGCTGGCTGTTAGGAGGAAATTATTTCCTGAGAGGGAGCAGCTTGTGGATGCCCCCGCCCTGGAGGCATTCAGTGCCAGGCAGGACGGGGCTGTGGGAGGTGTCCCAGCCTGGAGCAGGGGATTGGAACTGGATGATCTGAAAGGTCTCTTGTAAGCCAAGCCATTCGGTGGTTCTGTGATCCTTTGGGAACTGCAGAGGAGAATGGCTTGA
This sequence comes from Tympanuchus pallidicinctus, assembly GCF_026119805.1. Taxonomy (NCBI): domain Eukaryota; kingdom Metazoa; phylum Chordata; class Aves; order Galliformes; family Phasianidae; genus Tympanuchus; species Tympanuchus pallidicinctus. Next base: position 195,580 of record NW_026294778.1, read on the forward strand.
AGGAAACAGGAGCACTGCAGATGCAGTGTGCAGTTCAGAGAGCACCTCTGTGCAGTGAGAGCAGGGAGCGCCTGAAGCAATACGGCCCAGACACAGAGAGCAGCTCAGAACGGTGATGGAACCGTGGAAACACGAGGCTGGAGTGGAGCTACAAGATCATCCCATCCAACCGTCCTCCTCCCACCGCTACCACCGCTGAGCTACTCAGCTTTATCTTGTGGCACCTCGACCAGAGTGTCAGTGGTCTGTGGGCTGGTTCGGCCTGGTTCCGTGACTGGCAGGAGGGGGGATCTGTGGATCCGCACCCTGCAAAATGGAAATGGGAAAAAGGATGAAGAGATGGGCTCTGAAACAGAACAGAAGCGACGATCTGAAAGGAAACAAACTAATTTGCTAGAAAAGATATCGGAATGCCAGATAACACTCTGTAATACAAAATAATACAAGATCATTAGAATATGAGCTAAAAAATCAAATGCAAAGAGAGAGAGTGTCCAAAAGCCAAAGGCCTTACGCTCATGCTGAGGCAGACGGGCAGCAGAGGTGAGCCAGACGATGAAAAGGGCCATCAGGTGACCTCCCAAGGCCTTCTGTCTTTTCCCTCTGAGCAGAAATGGTAACAGAACAGTGAACAGCACCCCACGGCCAAGAGGACCCAGTGTCCGTGTTCACATATCCTCATCCCTGACACCGAAGGGATTCTGGTGCCTTTGTTTGGGTGCAGAATGTACACCCGTGGGCAAGGGGACCCTCTGTCCATGTCCCTGTAGTGTAGTGACAGAGCTCAGGGGGCTTTGGCATCAACGTCCCCCCCGTAGCCAAGAGGGACCCAATGTCCACGTCGCCATACCCGTGTCCCCCGTGCCAAGGCAACCTCGGTGTCACCCATGGAGGACAGAAGGTGTCCGGGTGCCACGTCCCCATGTCATTGTTGCCAGGAGCCAAGGAGACCTCAGTACCACTTTCTTTGGGGTACGGTAAGGACGCCCGGTGCGTCCTCGTCCCCATGACAAAAGGAGCCCGGTGTCCTGGTCCAGGTTTTCCTGTCCTCAGGGCCGAGGGGACCTCAGTGTCACCTTTGGGGTACCAGAAGGGTCCCCCACATCCATGTCCCCGATGCCAAAGGGACACCGCTGTCACCTCTGGGGTCCAAGTGTCCATCTCCGTGTGTTTGTGGCACAGAAGGGTCCCCGACATCCCCAGTGCTGAGAGGACCTCACTGTCACCGTGGGACTACAGAACAGGGTGAGGCGTTCATGTCACCGCCATGTTATCCCAGTGCTAAAGGGACGTCCGTGTCACTTTCAGGGTACATAAGGGCCCCAAGCGTGTGTGCGCCCTATGTCCGTGAGCCTGTGCCCAAGGGGATCCCATGTGCACGTCCCCATGTCCCCAATGCAAAAGGGATTTTGGTGCCCTTTTTTTGGATACAGAAGGGAATCCTGTGCCCACGTCACTGCAGCCGGGGGCTCCTCCAGGAGTGCGCATCCCCACGTCCCCAGCACAGAGGGGACCTCACCGTCACCTCCGGGGTACAGAAGGGCCCCCGACGGCATTTCGGGGGTTCGTCGCCCTCCCTCACTCCCCCCAGCCCTCCCCCAGCTCCTCCAGCACCTCCCGCATGGTCCCCCGTCCCCCCCCCCCGACCCGAACACGCGATCGAAGCGCTTCTCCCGGTCCCACACGCAGCGCCCGCGGTAGCGGATGCGCACGATGCGGTGTTCGGGCACCGCCAGGTCCGCGGGCCCCGCGTCGCACAGCGGCCCCGTGAAGAACTCCAGCAGCGGCCGCTCCACGACGCCCACGAAGCGGTCGCGGTACTCCACGGTGGCGGCCGCGGGGTCCGCTCGAGGGTCCCAGCGGAGGCGGCTGAGGACGGCGGCGGCGCGGCGCAGCGGCGGCTTCTTCCCCGCCGCTCCCGGTTCCTCCCGCGTCGCTGCCGGTTCCGGGCCGGCGGTCGGACTCCGCCCCGGGTGCGGGCGGCGGCAGCGCGGCCCGAAACGGCAGCGGCCCTCCAGGAACCAACGGCACGGGGCGGGCGCCGGGGCCGGAACCGGTTCCGCGCCGCCGGGACGCCGATCCGGGTCCGGGTCCTCGGGACCGCGATTCAGATCGGGCTCCGCGTCCGCGGGTCCGGGCGCCGGGTCCGCGCCCGCGTTCGGGTCTGGTTCCGCGAGTCCGGAGCGCGGCTCCGGTCCCGGCTGCGGGGATCCGGGCCGCAGACCGCCGTCCATGGGTCCGCGGTGCGGGTCCGGGTGCGGCAGCGGGCCCGTGAGTCCGGGGGCCGGAACCGGGTCCGTTCGGTGGCTTCGGGAGCGGCACCGGGCGCGGTGCGGGCAAAGAGCAGCGTGGTACGGGGCGGGGCCAGGACAGAAAGGGGGCGTGGCTGATGGCACGAAGGGGCGTGGTTAACGACGGCGATGGGCGTGGCTGGAATCGGACCGACGGCGTGCGGGGGCGTGGCCAAACGGAAAGGGCGTGGTTTAGGCAAAAAGCGACGGGCGCAGGGCATGGGGGCGTGGCCAGGAATGTTAGGGGCGTGGCTTCAAAACTGAGACGCCCCGGGGGGCGTGGCCAGGTTACGGCGCGGGGCGTGGCCAAGGAGCTGCACCGGTGCCTATGGGCGTCTGGTTGTGTTTGACCTGAATGAGTATCAGTGCAGCCATTTACATCCCACTCCCCCCCCCATGGTCCACGGCACCATTTATTGCCTTTTCACCTCCAATTTCCCTCACTGCACCGGGTCAACTGCCCCCATCTCTTCTTAATTTTGAGTTTTTCCCTCCCTTCCTTCCTTCATTGCCTCCTTCCTTCTTTCCTCCCTGCCTTCCTTCTTATCTCCCTCCCTCCCTCCCTCCCTGCCTCCCTTCCTACTTTCCTTGCATTCTCCTCATGAGAGGCAGATGAGGCAACACGGAGCCTTCCATGGGCAGCAGCTGTTAGGATGAGCCCTCGGTGGGGAGTGTTTGATGAGAATGTGTGCTTGGTTCAGGGCGTAGGGATGGAGCAGGCTCCCTCTGCACGCGGGGTTTTGAAAGACATTCCAAATGAAGCTGACAGCCGCTGGGACTTCCCTTTGGAGCCCTTTTTCATACCGACCCGAGCTGGGGTTGGCGTTTGGATCACGGAATCAATAAGGTTGGAAAATGTGAGAGGCGGGTGGTGTTTTTGCAGTGGAAGTTTCCAGTGTTTTCTGTCTGTAGTCTCGGCCCTGACCGAACTGAAAACCTTCCTGCGAAACAGTGATACAAGTTGTTTTTCACCAAGAAAGCTGCTGAACGGAGTAAAGTGCAGATTGGGGCGTTTCGGCTCAGGTAGGATTGAGACAGGCACGAGGCAAAGGAAACAGGCAGGGCGGGGAGAGCCTAGCGCAGCACGGAACCAATGTGCTTCCCTTTGGAAACACTGCCCTCCTACCTGTGTAGGAAAGCACAGGCCATACCTAAAAACAACCAGTTGGTACCAGACCTTCTATTGTGGCAACAGCGTCGGGAAGATGGTGACCAGGAGAAGCTCCACCAACCTGTGCCAGGAGAGGAATTACCGCGTCGGACCCGGGGATGGAACTGAACGAATGGACTGCTGTGCAATTTCTGCCTTTGGCCAGCAGGGGCCCATTGTTGCAATGATGGACAGACTTTGCTGCTATCACAAAGATCTTTGCCTGCTTAAAAATCTACGATTCGCAGCGTTTTCCTCAGCGATGGATGACACAGGGAACACGCGGTGATCACGAGGGGTGGGATCATGGCGAGGCCGTGGGGCGACCGCGGGCTGAGCACGGGATGACAGTGAAGGGAACACAGAGGGAAACACCATAGGATCACGGGGAGGAGCGTCAGGTGGGAATGAGGTTGTGAAGAGGTGGGCATGGGGTGGCCATGGGGCAAGACGTGTCAGCGCCCTCCACCCAACGCCCAGCCAATCCCCGAGCGTCAAGCATCGTCTGTATTCTGCCCAACTCCACACAGCTTTAAGGCCTTCCGCATGGCGTCATGTATGCTTGGATGAGGACACCTGTCCTGGCTCCACGTCATCATGGCAATGGTTCTTCCCCTCTCCGTGGCCCGGCCCGGCCTCAGGAGCGCTCCATCACTCAGCAACAGCCAAAAAAGCAGCGTGCTACTCGCAGTGTCTGAGCTGGAACCAGAACACTGCGAGGTCATTTCGATGGGAACACCGAGTGATCGCCAGGTGTCACGGCCTAAGCGTAACACAGCCAGGAGATGGGTGAGAAAGTGGGTGCAGAATGTGTGTCTCCGGGATGACCGCGGGGTAATGATGGTGAGGACATGGGTTGGCATGCTGAGAACACGGTGGCGACATCGGGTGACCACAGGGTTGCTAGGAAGGAGTCTCAGGGGGAAAAATGGCTTGAGAGTGAAGGGATCGGAAGGGGAAAGTCTGGCCAGTGTGGGGTGAGCACGGGTAACCCTGTGGGTCATATGAGGCAAAGATGGTGTTGTGATGGGTGATGGGGTGACAAAGAGGTGACCACTGGGTGACCACGGTGGGGTGTCATTGGGTGACCACAGTAAGGAAGGGGAAGGACCACGGAGTCAACAGCTCAGCGAGTTCTAATTGAGAAGGGGACAGAGCAGGCTGTGCAGGGGCAGCAGGGAACGCGGTGACAACGCAAAGGGAAACTCTAGCTCCTGGCTGGGGAGCGCAGGACATGCTGGTGGAGCAGCAGCTGCTAGTTGAGGATCCCTGCAGGGAAAGGGGGAGAAATGAGGACCGCAGTGAGCTTGGGGCTCCTGGGTACAGCGCTGTCACTGGGGGAATGAGAAATTACCTGGAGTGGTTGGATCAGGGTGCCCTGAAACTGAGCGAGACGAGGTCATGGTCACATTGAGCGAGCGTGGCCACAGCTCACCGCCGCCATCTCCTTCCCCAGAGCACAGCCCCGCTGCCCCACTGCTCACCTTTCTTAGTGTGCAGGAAGAGGAAGAGCCCCAGCGCCAGGTAGACGAGCCCCACCACAAAGCCCCCGATGCCCACCAGCAGCTTGCTCCTGCCCACATCCACCAGCGGCTCTGCAGGGACAGGAAGGGGAGCTCAGGTTCTGAAGGCCACGCTCCCACTCCCCCCAGAGCCGACAGGGGCGAGGGGCCTTACCCCAGGGCTGGCCGATGGGCTGCCGCAGGCTGCTGTGCTCCACCCGGCACGCGTAGCTGTCCCCGTGCCGTGGGCTGGTCTCCAGCAGCACCAGCACCTGGTAGGTCCAGTCCCCGTTCTGGATCACGTCCGTGGACACGACGCGCTCCGTCTCCTCCCGCCCATTCTGGAACCACTTCACTTCGATCTCGGGTGGGTAGAAGCCCGTCACGTAGCAAGCCAGCCGGTCGCTTTGGGGCTGGGAGCCCGACTGCAGCGCACAGATCCTCACCTTGGGCTCTGCCGGGGGACAGAGGGAGAGCGTTGGGGACGGGCTGTGAGAGCGCCGCGTGTGCTCATCAGCGCTGTGCCCGTCGCGAGCTGTGCGGACGCGTGAACTCACCTCTCTTCCGCAGCGTCACAGGGGCCACTGTCTCGTGGTTGTAGTTGCAGAGCATTTCCACCGCAGCCCTGTTCTTCTCCAGCACGTCCGGCTGGCTGTTGAAGAGCCGAGCAGAAGGCTCTCCCAGGACCGTGTCGGCCACGAAGAGACCGACGTCGCTGTCGAAGTGCACGTACTGCTGCCGGTTGTAGACGTGCCTCACCAGAAACCTCGTCCGCTCGGTGCCATTGAGGAAGCGGCACTCAACTGTAGCGCTCCACTGGAAAAACGCTGCGGGGAGAGGGCGCCGTCACGGAGCGCAGCGGCCCCTCGCCGGACCCGAGAGCCCCTCCCCGCCCTCGCTCCGTCCCGGCCCCACCCCGCGCCCCCCACGGCTGCGGTGCCGCTGGCGTCCCGGAGCCCCGGGGCTCCGAACGCCGCGCGCGGGGCTGGGATGGGTGCCGGGAGAGCCCGGCAGGGACCGGCCTGCACCATCCCCACCCCGGCTCTCCGCGCTCACCCGAGGGCCGCGTGCCAGCGGCCAGCCGTGCTCCCAGCGCCACCGATGCCACCAGCACGGCCCCGGCCGCCACCGCACGGCCGCTCCCCATGGCTGCTGTGGGAGGAGGATGAAGGGAACAGGGAGTGCCTGGGCTGGGCAGCATCACCCGTCTCCGGGCAGATCTCCATTGCGGGTACCTCGATCAGCCCTGGCGTGACGGCGCCGTCCTGCGTGCCGTCCGTCTGTGTGTCTGTCTGTCTGTCTGCTCCGAGGAATGCTCGCTGCCGCTGCTCTGCCTGGGAACAGCCGTATCGCTCCCAGTGCTCCACCACTGCCTGAGCCCCACGGGTGGCCCCGTGCTCCCTCCATGACATTGCCACGCTCGCTCAGTGGTTGCCACGCGGTTTCACTGTCCTCGCACCATGCTCAACTCTTTATCATCCCTTTCTCACTCCGTGTTCCGCTCATATTACTCCTGTCGTCTGCGCATGGACACCTGACAGAAATGCCACTGTCTGCCCTTCGTCTTCTCATTGTCACCCGCTGTTTGCTCCAGCACCCTCTTGCTTACTCCACGCTCCCCCCTTTGATCCATGATCCCCACGGTCCAACTTCATGGTCACCCAATGGTCCCCCTGCTCTCCCCGTGGTTATCCCAAGATACCCCGATAATCGCCTCTTTGCCCCCCATTCTTATGGGCTGTTACCTCTGATGTCTTACCGCGGTCACATCATGTTCTCCCCGTGGTCCCCTTTCATCACCCCATGGTCACCCACGGTTGCCCTCACGGACCTCCCAGACCTCACAGCGCTGTTGCGCGGGGCTGCAAACGCTGCAGTGACACAGGTCAGCAGTGGGGCTGGGCTGTGTCCAAGCACCCTTCCTCTGACCAAGCACCCCAAGGACAGGACCCACATAAGGGGATGTGTGGGTCAGGATGGGGATGCGGGGCTATGACGGCACACGGGACGCTCAGCCTCATCACAGCGGGCTCCTGTGGCTGCAGGCACCATTCATCTGCACGACCTTGAGCACGAGGACGGTGCCTGTGTCGATGCTGGCCGTAGCCATGGTCAGGCCTGTGGTGCACACCAGAGTCTCAGTGCTCTTGGAGGTGAGCAGGAGCAGCTGGGGCTGTGCTGGGGGATGCAGTGGTGTTGAGCTGTGACCATGCTGACCTCGTCTCGCTCAGTTTCAGGCCACCCCGATCCAACCACTCCAGGTAATTTCTCATTCCCCAGTGACATCACTGTGCTCAGAGGAGCCCGAAAACCACTCTGGTCCTCCCTTTCCCTGCAGGGATTCTGAATTACGAGCTGCCCCACACTGCTGCTCCACCAGCATGTCCTGCGCTCCCCAGCCAGGAGCTAGAGTTTCCCTTTGTGTTGTCACCGCGTTCCCTGCTGCCCCTGCACAGCCTGCTCTGTCCCCTTCTCAATTAGAACTCGCTGAGCTGTTGACTCCGTGGTCCTTCCCCTTCCTTACTGTGGTCACCCAAAGATACCCCGCTGTGGTCACCCAGTGGTCACCTCTTTGTCACCCCATCACAACACCATCTTTGCCCCATGTGACCCACATGATTACCCATGGTCACCCTATGATGGCCAGACTTTCCCCTTCTGATCCCTGACCTATTTGTCACCACATTCTTATCCACGGTCACCTCATGACTGTGTCGTGTTTTGGCTGTGACACCCCATGATCACCCAGTGTTCCTGTCGCAGTGTCCTCGTTCCAACTCAGACACTCTTTGGTGGCCCAAGGATCTGTAGGGACCCCCATGGAGCTCAGCAGTGGGACGTGGCCATAGTGGGGACCAAATGTCAGAGGCAGTCCTGCAAAGCTGCGCTCTGTCTGCAGACAAATGATGCTGCATGACCCTGCTGTTCCCTGACCCTCGCTCCCCAGCTCCAAACTTGCTGGGAAGCTCCTCTCCAGTAGGTCAACCCTCGCCTGTATGGCTGAAGGCAGTTTTTCCTCCCCCTTCCTATATTTCCTCCTGTTGCAATTCATCACGTTCTTGTCTGCCCAACTGACCGTTCTGTTCACATCTTGTTGAACGGCAGCACAGATTTCTGGTATGTCAGCCACTCCTCCCAGCATTGTACTTGTTGAGGGTGCACTTTATCCCTTCATCCAGGTCACCGAGGAAGATGTTGAACAAGATTGGACCCCTGGGAAACACTGCTAGTTACAGGCCTGCAATCAGATTCTGAACCAATAATCACAACCCTCCGAGCTCTGCCAGTCAATCAGATCACAATCCACCTCACTGTTCTCTCACACTTCCTAGGAATGATTAATTGGGATCATTCTCCTGGCTGGGTGGCCTATAGCAGACTCTCACCTTACTGCCTTGCCCCTTAAACCTTATTTGGAGTCTCACAGCCATGTCACTGGGAACAGCAAGCTCCATGCATTCCAGCCCACCATTACGTACAGCAACACCATCCTGTTTCACCTGCCCTGCCTATCCTGGAGAGCCCGGAGCCATGCAGTGCACACAGCATGCATTTCATAGAACCTTTCCATCACACCTTGCTTATGCTGAGGATGTTGTAACTCCAGGACCAAGCTAAAAGCTTCTAGCTCCTCCTGCTTACACCTCATGCTGTGTGCAGTGCTATAGAAACATTTATAATGTGCTCCAGCCTGCCCAACTCCATGTGGAGCAGATCCAGATGCCTCGTCAACATGCTGTGCCTCCAACTTTGGATGGACACCAAGACCAGAAAAACAATGATGCATAACAACCACGCAGATGGAGACCTGGAGAGCTGCTCGTTTACTGGGGAGCTCTGTATGTGAGGCTGCACCAGTTCCGGGCTGTGCAGAGGTCGCATGTTACAAAGAGGACATACATTGCTGCTGGGTGAATACAAGTGCTGGTAGAACTGGCTGAGTGACAAAGCCCTCCCTGCACAACCTCCTGTGCGCATGTTAGGAATGGAGATGGGGCCTTGTGCCAAACGTGCCTTCCCCCAGAAGCATGCAGGGATCTGGAGTCTGACCTCCTTCCACCTTCCCCAGTCCTTCAACGCTTTGTCTTTTATTGGAGAAAGTAGGGCCAGAGCATAATGAAAACAAAAGCTGCAGGACAACTCAGCTCCTTTATTCTCCTTCCCTGTCCCCTTTCACACTGCACAGAAAGGCCATTTGCCACAGAAGGGATGCAGTGATCAGGGGTATGAGGAGCAGGGCAAACCAAGCTTAACTTCCAAGGCTGGTCTCTTCCACATGACTTGTCGGCGGTCTGACACAAGGATGAAGGGATTGGCTGGTTGCTCTGTGAAAGCTTGCAGGTAGGATGACCTCTTCTGAATGCAGGTCATTTTTGCTAAATCTCCAAGAGACATTGGACTGCTCTCCTGACCCTTCTACACGATTCATCAGTGGACTCCAAAATTACTGAGCGGAACACGTGCACACAGGACATCCCTACACAGCTGAACTTCCTTAAGAAATGGCTTCAAAAAGCTGCTGACAGGAAGAGCAGAAAACTGGGCATGGGGAGAGATTGTATTCTATTAACAGGGAAAGAAACCATCAGAAGCTCCCAGGTGTAAGTCCCTTTTCCAGACAGAGTGCCAGTGATGCCACTTTGTTTTTTCAAACTCTTTCTGTACGGTGGGAAGCGTTTGGGTTTCCATGATCCTTAGGTCTCTGTCATCCTCACGATCTCTCCAGTTTTTCATGGGGTTTTCCCATGAGCAAAGAGGTGCCAGCCCTCAAAGAAACTCCTCCTGCAGGTGAGACACTTGCAGGGTCTACCTCTCACACAGATTAGCCAGCTGTCAATAATGTTGCAGCCCCGGGATGAAACTCTGTCTTTCCAGGTCTCTGCCCGGAATGGATTCTCCGGTACTCAGTCTGGAGCTGTGGTAGAAGCTCTTCTTACATTTGGGACAGAGAGAAAGATCCCACTTGGATGCAGTGGCAAGGAGCCTCAGGAGACCCGAGGCTAACCTCTTGAGTTGAGCATACAGGGGGGCTGAAGAGTGCTACACCCCAACTGAAAAGGAAATCTTGGCCACATATGGGGGGGCTTGGACCTCTTCCGAAGTAGTCAGTATTGAAATGCAGCTCCTTCTGGCACCTCGACTGCCAGTGCTGAACTGGATCTTTAAAGGAAAGGTTCCCTCCATCCATCATGCGACTGATGCCACTTGGAGTAAGTGGGTTGCATTGATTACACAGTGAGCTCAAACGGGGAACCTCAGTCACCCACCAATCTTAGAGGTGATCGTGGACTGACCTGAAGACAAAAAGACTGGAACATCACCAGCAGAAGAGGTACTGTGTGCTAGAGACCCCATCATCCAATGAACTACCAGAAAATGAAAGTAGCCGTTCTCTGATGGATGGTATCCTATTGTTGGGAAGCATTGCAGATGGAAAGCTGCTGTGCGGAGCCCTATATGACAAGTTGCAGAGGCCGCCAAAGGAAAAGGAGAATCAAGCCAATTTGCAGAGGTAGGGGCTGTTCAACTGGCCTTAGATGTTGCTGGGCGGGAGAGGTGGCCAATGATTTATAGTGACTCACGGATAGTGGCAAATGCCTGATGGGGGTGGTGAAAGCAGTGGGAACAAAACAACTGATAAAGAAGGGGTACATCTATTTGAACTGCTGAACGGTGGAAAGACGTTGTTGCCCAAATAAAGAATATGGTTGTAAAGGTGTGTCACATAGATGCTCACGTGCCCAAGAACTGGGCTACTGAAGAACAACAAAATAACCATCAGGTAGATTAAGCCTCTAAACTTAAGGCGGCTCAAATGGACTTGAACTGGCAACACAAGGGTTAATTATTTCTAGCTCAGAGGGGAGGCTTGGCAGGTTGATTCCACCACCTTGCCATGATCTCACAGCAGGAAGCGTTTTGTACTCACCATGGTGGAGGTAACCACTGGGTGGTTTGAAACATACACATACCCCATGCTACTGCCCACAACACCATATTAGGTCTGGAGAAACAAGTCCTGTGGCAACACGGCACTCCAGAAAGGATTGAATCAGATAATGGGTCTCGTTTCCAAAATTCTCTTGTGAACACTTGGGCCAAAGATCATGGCATTGAGGGGATTTATCATATCTCCTATCATGCACCAGCTTCTGGTACAATCAAATGATACGTCTTGTTAAAAACTGTGTTGAAAGCAATGGGTGGCAGCACATTTGAGCACTGGGAGAAGCGCTTGGCAGAAGCCACGTGGTTGGTCAACACTCAAGGATCGGTCAATGGCGATGGTCCAACCCAACCCAGCTCCCTACATAACATACAGGGAGATAAAGTCCCTGCAGTACATATAAAGAGCATCTTGGGAAAAGCACTGTGGGTCCTTGCAGCCTCTGGAAAGGGCAAAACTCACAGTGGAACTGTTTTTGCTCAGCGTGATGCAGAAAGAGGGGATGTTCAATGTGTACCACAAGGGAATTTGACGTTGGCCGAGTGCATTCAGTCATTCCACGTGTATGTACATGTGTGTGTGCTTAGTACAATTATTACAACGTTAATTACATGTTGATACATGCTAACTGAGAACGATCTGTATGTATTTAGATATTGAGCATGATACAGTAATGTGGAATAAGGGATGCAGTGTTAGTTTTATGATGTTTTGTCACCAGTACTCCACACCATTGCATCCAGGCTGGATGTGGCACTGGGCAGCCTGGTCTAATGGTTGGCGCCCTGCCCACGGCAGGGCCTTGAAAATACATACCTTTGAGGTCCTTCTCAACCCAGGCCATTCTATGATTCTGTGATTGTGTGCAGTGCTTTGGGATTTACAGTTACTGCTCTGGGTAGCTGGTTCTGAGAAGAACTACATGCCCCAGGGGACTCTGTGTTTCCATTCACACATCAGAGGTAAAGATAAAAACTGTTTGCACATCACAAGATGTCGCTTTTTTCACTTTCTGCTCGTCCTGGCAGCACGTGTGCTCACCTTCAGCATTACAGCAAGACCTTCAGCTTTCAAACACTCTCTCTCTCTCACTTTTATTTGATTTATTAACTCCAAATCCCATTAGACTGTACTATATTGTGTTATCTTGCGTTCTGATATATTTTCTAGTAAATGAGCTTTCCTCTTCAGATCACTGCCACTGTTTGGATGTTAGGCCCGTCTACCTGTCCTTTGCCCTTTTCCTCCTTCCCCTTTTTCCTTTTCCCATTCTCCCTTTTCTGGGGCATGGATCCGTGGATCCTCCTCCTTCACCAGTCACAGAACCGGGCCAAACCACGTCACAAACTGCTGACATGCGCTTAAAGGGTCTCTCTCCTGTGTGGATGATGGGTGGCAGGTGAGGTAGAAACTAGTTCTGAAGCTCTCGGGACACTCGGGACACTCGAAGGGTCTCTCCCCTGTGTGGATGCGCTGGTGGCGCTTCAATACAGAATTGTATTTGAAGCTCATCTCACACTCATGACACTTAAAGGGTCTCTGTCCTCTGTGGATGCGCTGCTGGTAGGTGAGCTGGGAATTGATTTTGAAGCTCTTTGAACAATCAGGACATGTAAAGGGTCTCTTTTCTGTGTGGATGCGTGTGGTGCTGTAATTGATAAGCAAATTTGAAGCCCTTCCCACACTCAGAGCACTGAAAGGGTCTCACTGCTGTGTGCATTCGCTGGTGACACTTCAGTACAAAACTGTACTTGAAGTGCTTCCCACACTCACAACACTTGAAGGGCCTCTCTCCTGTGTGGATGTGCTGGTGGCACTGCAGTACAGAGCTGTATTTGAAGCCCTTCCCACACTCGCAGTACTTTATGTGCCTCTCTCCTCTGTGTATGCGCTGGTGGCCAGTGAGGTGGGAATTGGTTTTAAAGCTCCTTGGACAATCATGGCACTTGAAGGGTCTCTCCTCTGTGTGGATGCACTGGTGGCAGGTGAGGGGGAAACTGTTCTTGAAGCTCTTTGGACACTCAGAACACCTAAAGGATCTCTCTCCTCTGTGGATGCGCTGATGGAAGGCGAGGTGGGATTTCCATTTGAAGCTTTTGGTACAATCTGAACACTTGTACAATCTCTTCATTGAGCATACACAACAGTGGTTAAAAAGCTTTTCAGGCTTTTTCCACACTCAGCACGTGGGTTCTGCCTTTTCTCCTGGCACACTTCCTTACTCCTTGCATCTTCAGGCTGTTTTTGACCTGTGCTGCAGTCCAGGAGATTCCTCACAGTCTCTCCTGGAGGGTTTCCCTGTTGCTTCTTGAGGTGCTCTACTTGTTTCAGATCCCCTTGGATATCCTTTCTGATTTCTTCCACCAAGACACTTCCACACCGCCTTTCAGTCACATCACAATTCTGTACACCCTCCTCAACAGTTGTGATTCCATGTCCTGCTGGATGACAGAGAAAAGCCAGAAATAACACAGTAGGCCTAAACTATTTCTCAGACAAAGATGGTTCTTGTCAGCCCAACCTCCTCCTGTCCCCCACCATCTCACCTGGGCTGAGATCTCCTGCCATGTCCTCCAGGACATGCACATCTGGGTCCCAGGGGTCTTCCTCTCCTTCAAGCAGGGAGACCACCATAGGTTTGGGGGCTGGACATGGAGGTTAAATACAGAAGCAGAGGACGTGAAAGCATTCCGATGATTCTGGCACAGCTGCTTCTCCAACAACTCCACTCGGTGTCCCTCCCAACTTCTGTAACCACAATAAGGGCCTGGATGACACTGGGCCAACACATACTGGCTTGCTTTGGAGCCCAACATGACCTCGACGTACCTGAAAATTATGCAGGAACAGTTTCTCTAATGTTCACCTTAGGATTTCTTTTTTTAAATTGTATCCAAACTGCTTAGTGCCCAAGGCTTCATAAAGGTTTGCAATAATTCAATGGAAAAGGAAAAAAAAAAGGCAAATAACCAGAGTTGTCAGGTTGCTGGAGCACGGCGGCACAATGCAACGCAGCAATATGCAACACAGCCACACAAAGACAGCTTGCAGGAGCTGATCCAACCCCTCCCAGCTGATGGCTGCTTGCCAGCAGTGACTCTGGACCATTTCTCAGAGTTCTAAGCAGCTAATCCTTCCTGAAACATATGAGAAACTTACCTACATTTTGTTTCTGGTGCTGCCGCGTTACTCCACAAGTAACTACACTGCAATTATTCTAAGCCCTGCTTGCAGTGTCGTTCTACACAGCCAAAGGAGCCCTAACAAGGACGAAAGGCAGCAAAGCCCTCACCCAGCGAGGCCACGCACGCGTACGTCTCCAGCATCACGTCCCGGTACAGCGCTCGCTGCGCAGGGTCCAGCAGCGCCCACTGCTCCCTGCTGAAATACACGGCCACCTCTGCAAAGGTCACGGGCTCCTGCAAGCAAAGAGGCTCCTTGCTGGGAACTGCCACGGCCCAGGGAAGCAGCTGGCAGAGAAGAGAAAGGCACCTCCCTCTCCCCATGCATTCACATCCCTCGCTTGCTTGCTTCCCCACACTCCTACCTGAGATGGATGCGGTGTGGCCATTTGTTGCTCTCCCGCAGACTGCGATTGTCACAGGTGAAAGGCAGGAGTTTCACTGGAGCCTGCTGGGACGTAAGAATCGGCAGGATAGGTGTGAGGGAATGCTGCTGTCCCTAGAATCATACAATCATAGAATCGCAAGGTTGGAAATGACCTACAAGATCATCTAGTCCAACCCCCCTCCCATTCCTGTTAGTAACACAAGCTACTAAACCATATCTCCTGGCTCCTCATCCAGGCACCTCTTCAACACTGCCAGGAATGGCGACTCCACCACTTCCCTGGGCAGCCATTGCAATGCCTGACCGCCCTCGGAGAGAAAAAGTTTCTCCTAATGTTCAACCTCAACCTCCTCTGGTACAACTTCTGGCCGTTTCCTCGGGTCCTACTGTTTGCCTGGGAGAAGAGGCCAGACCCTTTTGCACCACAACCTCCCTTCAGGAAGTTGTAAAGTGCAACGAGGTCTCCCCTGAGCCTCTTCCAGAGGCTCTTCTCCACACTGAACAATCCCAGCTCCCTCAGCCGCTCCTCATCAGGTTTGTACTCCAGACCCCTCACCAGTTTCGTTGCCCTTCTCTGCACACACTCCAGGATCTCAACGTCTTTCCTGTAGTGAGGGGCCCAAAACTGAACACAATACTTGAGGTACGACTTCACCAGTGCTGAGTACAGGGGGACGATCACCTCCCTGCTTCTGCTGCCACACCATTCCTAATGCAGGCCAGGCTGCCATTGGCCCTTTTGGCCACCTGGGCACACTGTGGGCTCATGTTCAGCCCAGCACCAACCAACACCCCCAGGTCCCTTTCCTCTTCACACTCACAGCCACTCATCCCTAAGCCTGTAACGCTGCATGGGGTTGTTGTGCCCAAATGCAGGACTTGGCACTCGGGCTTGTTAAACCTCATCCCATCCACCTCGGCCCAGCGATCCAGCTTATCCAGATCCCTCTGCAGGGCCTCCCTGCCCTCAGGCAGATCGACACCACCTTCCAACTTGGTGCCATCTGCAAACTTACTCAGGGTGCACTCAATGCCTTCATCTAAGTCATCAATGAAGATATGAAACAGGATCGGCCCCAGCACTGACCCCTGGGGGACACCACTTGAAACAGGTCTCCAGATAGACTTCACTCCATTGACCACCACCCGTTGAGCACGGCCCTCCAGCCAGTTCCTTATCCAACGGAGGGTAAAACTGTCCAAGCCACGGGCAGCCAGTTTCCACAGAAAGATACTGTGAGAGACCGTGTCAAAGGCTTTGCTGAAGTCTAGGTAGACTACATCAACAGCCTTTCCCTCATCTACCAGTCTGGTCACCCAGTCGTAGAAAGAGATGAGGTTGGTCAAACACGACCTGCCTTTCATGAACCCATGCTGGCTGAGCCTGATCCTGTGGACATCATGCATGAGCCGTGTGATCTCTCCCAGGAGGATTTGTTCCATGACCTTCCCTGGCACTGATGTCAGGCTGATAGGCCTGTAGTTTCCAGGATCCTCTTTATGGCCCTTCTTGTAGATGGGAGTCACATCAGCAAGCCTCCAAGCCTCCCTGTCCAAGAACAGCCCTCCCCAGCCCTTTTGGGAGTAAATGATGCCCAGGACTCAGACCAGCAGTACTGCAGTCATCTCCAATCTTGTCAAGTTACTATTAAATCACTACCAAGTATCTTCATTATATCAATGAATATATTCCTATTTCTCCCCTAAGAGTACATATTGTAGTTGTATCATATTGTAGCTCCTCATCCAGATGCCTCTTGAACACTGCCGGGGACGGTGACTCCACCACCTCCCTGGGCAGCCATTCCAGTGCCTGACTGCCCTCTGAGAGAAAAAGCTTTTCCTTATGTTTAATCTAAACCTCCTCTGGTACAACTTGTGGCCATTTCCTTGGGTCCTGTCTGCTGCCTGGGAAAAGAGGCCAAACCCCTCCTCATCACAACCTCCCTCCAGGAAGCTGTGGAGTGCATTGAGGACTCCCCTGAGCCTCCTCTTCTCCAGACTAAACAATCCCAGCTCCCTCAGCCGCTCCTCATAAGACTTGAAGTCTTTCTTGTAGTGAGGGGCCCAAGAATTGAACACAGTACTCAAGGTACTCACCGGAGTTGAGCACAGGGGGACGATCACCTCCCTGCTCCTGCTGGCCACACTATTTCTGATGCAAGCCAGGATGGCATCAGACCTCTTGGCCACCCGAGCACACTGCTGGCTCACGTTCAGCCAAGCATCAGCCAACACCCCCAGGTCCCTTTCCTCTTCACAGTCATTCGACTACTCAGCCCCAAGCCTGTAGCGCTGCGTATTTTATTATGTGGTTGTTGTGGCCAAAATGCAGGACCCGGCACTTGGCCTTGTTGAACCTCATCGCACTCACCTCAGCCCAGCGATCCAGCTTATCTGGACCCTTCTGAAGGGCCTCCCTACCCCCATGCAGATCCACACTACCTACGAACTTGGTGCCATCTGCAAACTTGCTGAGGGCGCACTCAAATCCCTCAATCAGGTCATCAATAACGATACGAAACAAGTTGGACCCCAGTACCGACCCGTGGAAAGGAAGATCTGAGGAAGACAGAGAAGAAGGACTCTGCGCCACAGCCGGGCACCGCGGGGGCGGCACGAAGAAGCCGAAGCGACCGACGTACCAAACGGCGACCGTCCCCGCAGGAACTGCGAGATGCGGGAGCGAATCATAGCCATCAGCCGGGCGTCACTTCGTCCACGGAGACAGCGGACATGCGAGAAACGCGGCGCGGCTTCCATTTGAACGACTGCTTCCCAACGCTCCGCTCCGCGCCGGCTGCGCGGCGCCGCTCCGTGACGTCACCAAGTTCCGGCGCGCGATGATGACATCACATCGGGCTTGGCGCGGAAAGCGGTGTGCAGGCGGGGAGGAGCGGCGGTGGGTGAGTGGCGTAGCGTCCGTGGCTGTGGCGCAGAGCCGTGGGGCGGTGGGTGCCGGGCCGGGGGGGCTCTGCAGCAACTCTGCGTGGGGGCGGCTGAGAGCCGGGGATGCGGCCCGGACCGGGCTGCGCTGCGTCCCTTCCTGTCCCGTCCCATGGGGAGGAGCGTTCCCAGCGCTGCGGGAAGCGGGGGGAGAGGCTGCGGTACAGCACTCTTTGCTTACTGCAAACTTTGCGCCTTTACCACTGACACTGGCTTGGCAGCGTTCGTAGCAGTGTCACAGAATCGCTAAATTACCAAGGTTGGAAAAGACCTACGAGATCATCCACTCCAACCATCCACCCATCAGCAATAGTTCTCCCTAAACCGTGTCCCTTAACACAACGTCCAAATGTTCCTTGAACGCCCCCAGGGTCGGTGACTCCACCACCTCCCTGGGCAGCCCATTCCAATGCCTGACCACTCTAGAAAAGTAGTATTTACTAACTCCAGACTGAATCTCCCTTGGTGCAGCTTGAATCCATGCCCTCTGGTCCTATCATGAGTTACACGAGAGCAGAAGCCGACCCCCAGCTCCCTGCAGCCTGCCTTCAGGCAGCCATAGAGAGCAGTGCGCTCTGCCCTGAGCTCCTCTTCTCCAGGCTGAACGTTCCCAGCTCCTTCAGCCTCTCCTCATCAGCCCTGTGCTCCACACCCCTCACCAGCTTTGTCGCCCTTTTTTGAACCCACTCCAGGGCCTCAATGTTTTTCTTTCAATCAGGGGCCCAAATCTGAACGCAGTACTTGAGGTGCAGCCTCACCAGAGCTGAGTACAGGGGGACAATCACTTCCCTGTTCCTGCTGGCCACACTATTTATGATGCAAGCTAGGATGCCATTGGCCTTCTTGGCTACCTGGGCACACTGCTGGCTCACGTTCAGGCTCGTGTTCATATTAAACGTTTGCAAATTCCAGTTGTGAGAAATAAATGATTTTTCACAGACTGGCTTTGTTGTGAAGAAGTTTTAATTCACGATTGCAGTGGTGGGCATCCTGCTAACAGGAGCATGATGGAAAATACATCACAGCCTTATATCCCTGATCCACCAACGCCAAGAATTCCTTCCCTTTGTAGGCTAACTACTCCAGAATCTGTGTGATGCTTCGATGCTTATTATTGTATCTGCATCCTAATCCCACCAACCTTTAATCTCTCCTTCATTCTCATCAACCTTTAATCTCTCCCTCATTCTCACCTTGTAATTTGTTATCTCTTGATTATCGTGTTTGTCCCCTCCATCCATTTTCCTTATCCTGAGGTCATAGCCCCTCCCCCCCTTATCTGCTTCTCCGTCTATTATCCAAGGCTGGAGGAAGGAAACACAATTTTAACTCTCACACAGAGAATTATCAAAGATGATGGCTTCGTAAAACTTACTACACTACAAATGTTATGGACAGACATGAGGTCAGAGAGCACTTGTTGCAAATACCCAAATAACCCAGGACTGTATCTTTTTTATTTTACTGCCATTGCAATGCCAGCCATCCCACAAGCAGCAGCACACACAGAAAGCAGCATTACAGCTTTTATGCCCTACTACCCAATGCTGATCTCTTCCTCCTCATTGGCTGAGTGCTTGAGGTTCACATATGTTCCTGAGGCTCAGCTAAACGCATCCATACCTGATGAACATAAATTGTTGCTATCTAAACATGAATACTACTAATTGTTTTGCTTCTTCTCCTTCAATTCTCTATCACTCAGGTCTTGTCTATCCAGCACCGACAATTAGTAGCCTTCCAACATAATGAGCCCATTGATATCCTTGTCACACTGATTAGGAGTGCGACTTATATCTTCAGCTCAAGGCTCAGAGCTGTTCCAGAAGGCTGCACAGACCAGAGCTGCAGTCTTTGTACCAACATATTACTCCATGTATCTTCTCTCTGTGACTATAAATTACTTCACCTATCTGCTGAGCGTGCCAAGACTATCAGAGACCCCCAGTGAAGTAAAAGGCTCTCCTGAAAAGAACTGTTAGTAAAATATTTATCTTGTTAGTTCTAATGCAGAAACAACTTCCCAGTCCTACAATTTCCCCCTTTTCTTCTTTATACATTGTTGATTTCTGCATTTTTTTTTCTCAGGTATTGTTTTATTGACATCTCCCTCTTCTTTACTTTCTTAGTTACCCATCTCCCCTAATATCATAATTTCATCCAAATATGGTGGTAGCTCAATTGGCGTTTGCTTCAGTTGCTCTCCTGACCAGTCACTCTACCAGTCCCCTCACACAGGGGATAACACAGCAACCAGTGGTTGCTGTCAGGGTTCCTGCTACTATAATCAGAGAAGTAAACATGGATACATACAGCCCTTTCCATTTACCAAACCAGGACTTCAACCATCCGTTGACAGAAGTATCTTCTCCTGATTATTCTGTTAATTCAGCAGCAAGGGTGGTAGGCCCTTGCAGTGCCTTAGTTATTCTGCCATCTGGAGCTGTGTTACTAGGGATGAAGGTGCGACAGTGGGTACCTAGCATTACGCACGCACCCCCTTTTTCAGCTAACATCATATCTAGTCTGATCCTATTTTCTCAGGCCATCCTACTTGTGGCACCTAACTGTTCCTCAGTTCCCCTTATCGCACCCTTTGTATAGTTTATAAGTTGCTGTTAATTATAATGGATGTAGTGAATTCAATCTACGTTCTCATTGATCAGCATCCACCAAAGCAGTGACTCGAACTCTGCAACAGTTTGATTTCTCGCCTTATGTTCATCAGGGACTCCAAGAAGTGGAGAGTTAAAACTGTCAGCTTGCCCACAAACTGAAGAATTACTGATACTAATTTACTTTGCAATGTTTTTCACAAGAGATACGTATTTGCATCAAAAGCCACACTTAACAAATTAATATTAATTAGAAGAGCCCGTATTTACTGTCTTTGGATTTGTAGGATTTGGATCCAGCTGCCTTCAATTCCCATCATGTTCGAGGGACCTTCTTGCCTCTAGTTTGATGTATCCACAGTGGTTGTTCTTTGATTTTGATTTTAAACTTTTAATTCTGACTGTTGTTTGGGACGTTAGCAGCACCTGGAACAGACCTTGGTTCCAGGGGTGAACCTGAAAGAGATCTAATATATATACACACAATCTCCTGGTAAAATATTATGGATTGAGCCACCAAGGCTTCAGGATCTAGTTCCTAGAACCACTTTATTTCCCTAAGCTATTTCTGTAGACTTATGACACGTTCAGTTAGTATTTCACTCCCTACCTTTTGCACAACAAAAGGCCTTTTGTACTTATTTTGTGTTCTGTATGTTGAAAGGACGTAATCCCTCTTTGGCTCTAGATTTCGTTCTGATCCTCAGGAGGGCCAAAGGTAATGACTGTGGCTGATATAATCCAGGCTCCTGGCCCTGTGATTTAATCAGGTGGTTCATCTTTTTTTCCTTGCATGTCAACAATTCTTGCTCTTTCCAGATGGTACTTTGAGCGTGTACCACTCCAAATACATATTTAGCATCTGTCCATATACCTAAGGCTCTTGTCAAGGCAGTTATTTCAGCCTTCTGAGAGAAAGTTCCCACAGTTAATGGTTGTTCTTTGATTACCTTGTCAGTAGCAATTACTGTAAATCCCGCCTTGCAGTTTCCTTGTCTCACAAAACTGCTTCCATCAGTGAATGCAGGAATCCTCAGCATCATCCAATGGTTCCTCCTGTAGGTCTGGCTGACTGGCATAGGCAGTCTCCAAGCAGTCACATACTGGCAGCTCAGAGATAGCTCCATGTTGGTGTTCTGAGCATTCAGCAAATTGCTTCCTTCCTCTAGATCAGCCGGGCTTTCTGTTGAGAGACTTGATAATCATTTAAACTAAGAAATTTGAAATTCAGCAAACTCTCAGTCCATTGCACACAGTCCTCATTTGTTGCTGTAGCATCCATTACCGCAGTAAAGTTCCACCCTAGGATGGAGGAGCCCAAGTCTCAAGCTCACAAGCCGACCAGTTCTCAAAAATCACTGGTCTGTTCTCACAACCCTGGGTAACCCTGTCCAAGTTAACTGACTCTTTTCTTCCCCTTATTGGGGTTTTCCTATTCAAAGACAAATAAATATATGCTTCATTTCACCAAACCAGTCAAAAAGGCATCATAGAATCATAGAATCCTTCAAATCATAGCATCCTTCAAATCCAGACAGTAAACTCCACCTACTCGTTCCTTAATTTGCTTAATTAAAGTGTATGGATTTGCTACCACTGGGTGTAACTATTCAACTATTCTATTACTTGCCTTCAAGTCTTATACCAAACTACAGCTTTTGCTATCCGATTTTTCATCAGTAAGATTGGGGTGCTGTATTTGGAATCACATTCAATTAGTGATCCAAACTCCAGAAAATTATCTGTTATTTCTTTTATCTTTCTACAGTCTCGTATCCTCAAAGGGCACTGCTTTATCCTGACTGGACTGGTGCCTGCTTTTAACTTATCTTCTACTGGGGCTGCATTTTTGGCTCTGCTCGGCATCCATGATGCCCACACTCCTGGGTATGCCTGATTCAAGATTGCTGTCACTCCCAGGGGTACAGCATTGTTTTTCCTGGTTTGTGTTGAAGCCAGACGTTAAAATTTTCAATCTGTTGGTCTTGCTTTACTCTTAGCCCACCAGAAAATAAACCTGTTTAAGCTGCTTCCCTCGCTGCAATTTAATCCGTGTAACCCTAGTAGTGGGTCTGCTATGGTGAGACTTTCCAGGTTCTGGCATTCAGCTTTTGCGATCCCCTCAGCTTGGTGCACCTTCTTCATCTGTGCCCCATTTCCCTGGTGTCTGCACGCTGTTTTCAGTCCACTGGGTGGGGCAGAACTCTCCCTGGGCCCTTCCAGGCACTGCTGTAATGCAGCTGCTACTGTTCTTCCCAGCGTCTTTATTTCATTACAATCCCTGTTTCTGTATACTCTCCAATCCCCTCAGTTAATTCATCCAAGTCTCTTACTTCTGCTCCCTTGAAGCTGTGTATCACTGGGAGAAAATACATTCTTGCCCCGATTAGCAAAAGACCTTGGGAGCAAAAGACGGAAAGACTGGAATTATTTGTGCCAGGGCCTCTTGACGTGCTCACCAGACGTCCAGCTGTGCACCTGGCACAGGCGTGAGCAGATGCTATGAAGGTGGAGCTGACTGGTAATGAGCCCCTCCAAACCTAAGACTCCTGAGAGAGGCGAGTGGCAAGGAACCATGGAGTCACGTCTGGCAAAGGAGCAGAAGGCAGGTTGCCAAATGATGCGAGACCCCATCTGTTACAAATGGAACCTGCTTTATGTTGTCCCAGCCAGAAACAAGCAGGGGAGACAACCAGCGCGGAAGCTGAGCAACGCTGAGCTGCATTCCACGGAGAAATGGTTCCGTGGCGAGCTGGGGGCAGGGCGCAGAGGGCGGCACATTGCTGTGTGGCTGTTGTTGGAGTACTGCAGCAAGAGGGGGGGCCCTGACGGCTCCTTCCTCATCAGGGAGAGCGAGACATTCCCTGGGGACAGGGTTGTGTCCTTCCGGTGCAGCATCCATTGGCAGCAGGATGCCGGCAGCCCCAAGTTCTTCCTAACTCACAGCCTGGAGTTTGACAGCCTCTGTGATCTCATCACCCAGTAGCAGGAGATGCTGCTGAGGTACAGTAAGTTTGAGATGAGGCTGACAGAGCTGGTGCCAGGGGCCGGCACCCGAGTGAGCAAAGAGTGGTACCACACCAACTTCACCAGCACTCAAGCTGAGTACGTGCTGATGCGGGTGTCAGCAGACGGCACGAAAGGGACAAGCCCAGCTCCAACAGCATCTCCTTCAGGGCAGAATGGAAGGTCAATTACTGCTGATTGCGGCAGGAGACTCAGGTTTAATAAGGTGAAATGCATGCTATTCGAATTCATCACGTGCAATAAACGTCTTCACTCTGCACTAACAGCGGAGTCCGTACCAAATTGCCACAGTGAAACCTTGTTCATATTTGCCTTCCTCAACCTGTGTCTTTCTCAAACCTTTTCCTTTTCCAAACTGTCATCATTACAGAAGCTCCTAACGTATTTCAGTTTCACCTCCTCCCCCAGGCTTCCAGTGCTACCATTGGGATATCAGGTTTCCTAGATCTCTGCAGACAAAGGCTTTGCTTGCTTCCAATGTCTCCTTCTCTCCCCGTTCGTAAGCAAGTAACAGTAACAGTTTATGTCCAGAGTTTCTGCTTCCAGCTCTCACCCTCAGAGTTCTGCTTACAAGCTGCAGCTGGGTGGGGGACAGGAGGACAGTGGGATGACTGCGGGGGATGTGTTCATGTGCCTGCTTTGGCTAGAGCAGATCACGAGCTGTCACACCTCACACTCACTGGTTTTCCTTAACCCTTTTGCCCATATTTTCCACTGCCTTTCCACTATTCTTATCCTCAATTACAGTTCCGTGTACCATTAACAACTGCACTTCCACATGGCATTAACAGTTTCACTTCCGTATACCATTAACAATTATACTTCCATATGGCATTAAAAGAGTTTTGTCCCACTCCCTTCAAAACTCACAAATCAAACAATACAGTTCTTCAGTTTCCAGACACACCCAGCACTTGGTCTCATGGTTGGGATGCTCAAATATAGAACTGGTCCCATTACTTCATTTATGTTCCTGGTTTCTTACTCAGTATTGCCCCCGGCTCACCAGCAACCTCTCCCCTGTGAAGCAAAATACAACCCAGAGGGTCTTTTTGGTATCTCTTTAGACACTCCTTGTCCAATCACAGCTTCTTAGGTAATATTTGAGGCTCTGGGCAACCCTGCACACAGCAGGGTGGTGGAAACTAGATGATCATTATGGTTCTTTTCAACCCAGGCCATTCTACGGTTCTGCGATAAACATTTAACAATCACAAAGAGAGTGACAACAGCCTGTGCAGTTTGTCCTCGACATCCTTCCTCTTTCCTGCTCCGTCCAGGGCCCAGCCTTCACTCCGCGTTCCTTTCCCACTCTTGCATAGCTGCCTCCCAGTCGTGCCTCTTTCTTCTCCAGTGAACACATACCCATGATAGACATCACTTCCATCCACGAGTACAGATTAGGCCCTAGAAATGGATCTAATTGCTCTACTATCCTAACAAGATTCTCAGTTAAGGTTATTTAAGTTAAATTTACATTAATTTATGTCCTTCTTGAAATTTCTAACCTTTCTGCTAGTGAAAAGGGGGGAGGGCATTAAATCCTGTTTACACTGTTCCAATTCCCAACGTAATTGAGAATGTGTGCTCTTTCTGGGACCCTGCACGGGATCAGCAGCACGACCGCTCCCCACCTCTGCAGAGGGGAGGGTGGGGGGGAAGGAAAGTTATCTAAGCAATCCCATTTACAATCTTCCTGCTTCTCTCCTTTTTGTTTTGAACTTTGACTCCTTGTGAGGATCTGTTTTACTTCTTGCACCCATTTCTACATACTGCCCTGTCCCAGAAACAGAGAGGCTCGCAGTGATGCGGCTGTCATGTGCCAAAAGCGATGTCAGAGATGTATACAGAGAACCAGGAGAGGGACACCAACCCCACCTGTGGGTGCATCCAGAAGTGACACCAGACAGCGAGCAGGGAGCACCACACTGCAATTCTGTGGCTCTTTGAGGGCACGGTGCATACAAAGACGTTTCTCAGAAAGACGATGAGGAGCAGCCACCTGGTTTTGTGCAGACAGCAGTACAGCACTGCTGGGAAGTGGCAGCGGAGAGGTTCTGCCCACAGCAGCACTGGCACGAGGTTGGCGGTGATTGGGTTCTCTCATTCCGGGTGCTCCTTTTGCTTCCAGAGGACATAGTGATCAGCCCTGCTGCAGACCCAGCGTTAGTGTAGGTGGCACAGGGACGAGCTGATCCTGTCCCTGTTCATGTGTGCACATCGGCCTCCACCTTGCAGCTGGAACCTGCGCTCGAGAGGGAGGAGAATGGGAAAGATGCCCCGATGCGCTGAGAAAAGCTGGGGCTGCCTCTCCTGGGGCAGGGTGGAAGGGCTCAGGGTGCAGCCCCCGGCCTGAGCTGAGCAGCCCATGGAAAACCATGGCTGTGGCACCAGGAGAAGGTCCCCGTCCCGAAGAGGGCCTGTGGGAAATCCCAGCCCAGACAGATGGACGGACAGACTGACCAGTTTGTGAAGGCTGTGCCATCGCTCCGTATCCGCTAGGTGTCCTCTTCTGTTTGCCGGGCCCTGGAAGCGCATCGTGAAATCTTTTAAGGGAAAAGAGTATGGAATTTCAGGAGGTTTTAGCATCTGTCCCACCTGCATCTCATGCTCCAGCAAGGCTGCGAGGCGCTGTGTTTTGCAGAACGGAAGGAGCTTGTGCTTCCGTGGCACGAGGGCTGTCCCTGGAGGTGCACAGCTCAGGACATCCCCCAGACGGATGGAGGAGGGACTGGGGGAAGCAAAGTGCAGCTGTCCCTCCCCAGCCTGGTGCCATCCTTGGAGGTTTAGGGCTCGTGCTGCCATCTCGTGTCCAATGGGCATCCTCTTCTTTCCGTTCCACTGAAATGCGATTCTCATACAGCAGTGTTGCTAGGACAGACATTCCTCGTGAAAGACAGCCCCCCTTCAGAATGGAGGGAGCCCAGGTGCATGGACTTCCTTCAACAAAGAGCACAAACCTAACTGGTTTGAACTGGGTGTGTAGTTAGTGATTTACAAAGGTGAAAAGTACACCAGGAAGCTTCAATGGACATCCCTTCAGATTTGCTGTGAGCACAGCAGGCAGTGGTGCGCGTCGTGCTTGAGGCTCACGATTGCCACTCCAGTGCTCAGAGGAGGTGCTTACATTTTCTCTTGGGCTCATTTTGATGAGCCAACTCCTGTTTTGTCCAGATTATCTGGGAGTTTTCCCATGCTTTGGATGGTCTGTAGCTCCCTTCTTGGCCTTAGGTCCATTCTTGATGTTTGTGACCAAAGGATATCCTGTTCCCCCTTCGTCACTGTCATGGGAATTATGCGTATTGCTCTCTGTCAGCTGGAGATGGAATATCGAGTAGACATAGAAAGATGGCAGGGTGGATCAGAAACATATTTCTGCTTGATCTGTCTAGGAGAAAATCTTTGGGCTCTGCTCAGCATCCATGATGCCCACACTCCTGGGTATGCCTGATTCGAGATTGCTGTCACTTCCAGGGGTACAGCATTGTTTTTCCTGGTTTGTGTTGAAGCCAGACGTTAAAATTTTCAATCTGTTGGTCTTGCTTTACTCTTAGCCCACCAGAAAATAAACCTGTTTAAGCTGCTTCCCTCGCTGCAATTTAATCCGTGTAACCCTAGTAGTGGGTCTGCTATGGTGAGACTTTCCAGGTTCTGGCATTCAGCTTTTGCGATCCCCTCAGCTTGGTGCACCTTCTTCATCTGTGCCCCATTTCCCTGGTGTCTGCACGCTGTTTTCAGTCCACTGGATGGGGCAGAACTCTCCCTGGGCCCTTCCAGGCGCTGCTGTGGTGCAGCTGCTACTGTTCTTCCCAGCGTCTTTATTTCATTACAATCCCTGTTTCTGTATACTCTCCAATCCCCTCAGTTAATTCATCCAAGTCTCTTACTTCTGCTCCCTTGAAGCTGTGTATCACTGGGAGAAAATACATTCTTGCCCCGATTAGCAAAAGACCTTGGGAGCAAAAGACGGAAAGACTGGAATTATTTGTGCCAGGGCCTCTTGACGTGCTCACCAGACGTCCAGCTGTGCACCTGGCACAGGCGTGAGCAGATGCTATGAAGGTCGAGCTGACTGATAATGAGCCCCTCCAAACCTAAGACTCCTGAGAGAGGCGAGTGGCAAGGAACCATGGAGTCACGTCTGGCAAAGGAGCAGAAGGCAGGTTGCCAAATGATGCGAGACCCCATCTGTTACAAATGGAACCTGCTTTATGTTGTCCCAGCCAGAAACAAGCAGGGGAGACAACCAGCGCGGAAGCTGAGCAACGCTGAGCTGCATTCCACGGAGAAATGGTTCCGTGGCGAGCTGGGGGCAGGGCGCAGAGGGCGGCACATTGCTGTGTGGCTGTTGTTGGAGTACTGCAGCAAGAGGGGGGGCCCTGACGGCTCCTTCCTCATCAGGGAGAGCGAGACATTCCCTGGGGACAGGGTTGTGTCCTTCCGGTGCAGCATCCATTGGCAGCAGGATGCCGGCAGCCCCAAGTTCTTCCTAACTCACAGCCTGGAGTTTGACAGCCTCTGTGATCTCATCACCCACTAGCAGGAGATGCTGCTGAGGTACAATAAGTTTGAGATGAGGCTGGCAGAGCTGGTGCCAGGGGCCGGCACCCGTGAGAGCAAAGAGTGGTACCACACCAACTTCACCAGCACTCAAGCTGAGTACGTGCTGATGCGGGTGTCAGCAGACGGCACGAAAGGGACAAGCCCAGCTCCAACAGCATCTCCTTCAGGGCAGAATGGAAGGTCAATTAGTGCTGATTGCGGCAGGAGACTCAGGTTTAATAAGGTGAAATGCATGCGATTCGAATTCATCACGTGCAATAAACGTCTTCACTCTGCACTAACAGCGGAGTCCGTACCAAATTGCCTCAGTGAAACCTTGTTCATATTTGCCTTCCTCAACCTGTGTCTTTCCCAAACCTTTTCCTTTTCCAAACTGTCATCATTACAGAAGCTCCTAACGTATTTCAGTTTCACCTCCTCCCCCAGGCTTCCAGTGCTACCATTGGGATATCAGGTTTCCTAGATCTCTGCAGACAAAGGCTTTGCTTGCTTCCAATGTCTCCTTCTCTCCCCGTTCGTAAGCAAGTAACAGTAACAGTTTATGTCCAGAGTTTCTGCTTCCAGCTCTCACCCTCAGAGTTCTGCTTACAAGCTGCAGCTGGGTGGGGGACAGGAGGGCAGTGGGATGACTGCGGGGGATGTGTTCATGTGCCTGCTTTGGCTAGAGCAGATCACGAGCTGTGACACCTCACACTCACTGGTTTTCCTTAACCCTTTTGCCCATATTTTCCACTGCCTTTCCACTATTCTTATCCTCAATTACAGTTCCGTGTACCATTAACAACTGCACTTCCACATGGCATTAACAGTTTCACTTCCGTATACCATTAACAATTATACTTCCATATGGCATTAAAAGAGTTTTGTCCCACTCCCTTCAAAACTCACAAATGAAACAATACAGTTCTTCAGTTTCCAGACACACCCAGCACTTGGTCTCATGGTTGGGATGCTCAAATATAGAACTGGTCCCATTACTTCATTTATGTTCCTGGTTTCTTACTCAGTATTGCCCCTGGCTCACCAGCAACCTCTCCCCTGTGAACCAAAATAGAACCCAGAGGGTCTTTTTGGTATCTCTTTAGACACTCCTTGTCCAATCACAGCTTCTTAGGTAATATTTGAGGCTCTGGGCAACCCTGCACACAGCAGGGTGGTGGAAACTAGATGATCATTATGGTTCTTTTCAACCCAGGCCATTCTACGGTTCTGCGATAAACATTTAACAATCACAAAGAAAGTGACAACAGCCTGTGCAGTTTGTCCTCGACATCCTTCCTCTTTCCTCCTCCATCCAGGGCCCAGCCTTCACTCCGCGTTCCTTTCCCACTCTTGCATAGCTGCCTCCCAGTCGTGCCTCTTTCTTCTCCAGTGAACACATACCCATGATAGACATCACTTCCATCCACGAGTACAGATTAGGCCCTAGAAATGGATCTAATTGCTCTACTGCCCTAACAAGATTCTCAGTTAAGGTTATTTAAGTTAAATTTACATTAATTTATGTCCTTCTTGAAATTTCTCACCTTTCTGCTAGTGAAAAGGGGGGAGGGCATTAACATCCTGTTTACACTGTTCCAATTCCCAACGTAATTGAGAATGTGTGCTCTTTCTGGGACCCTGCACGGGATCAGCAGCACGACCGCTCCCCACCTCTGCAGAGGGGGGGGGGGTTTGGAAGGAAAGTTATCTAAGCAATCCCATTTACAATCTTCCTGCTTCTCTCCTTTTTGTTTTGAACTTTGACTCCTTGTGAGGATCTGTTTTACTTCTTGCACCCATTCCTACATACTGCCCTGTCCCAGAAACAGAGAGGCTCGCAGTGATGCGGCTGTCATGTGCCAAAAGCGATGTCAGAGATGTATACAGAGAACCAGGAGAGGGACACCAACCCCACCTGTGGGTGCATCCAGAAGTGACACCAGACAGTGAGCAGGGAGCACCACACTGCAATTCTGTGGCTCTTTGAGGGCACGGTGCATACAAAGACGTTTCTCAGAAAGACGATGAGGAGCAGCCACCTGGTTTTGTGCAGACAGCAGTACAGCACTGCTGGGAAGTGGCAGCGGAGAGGTTCTGCCCACAGCAGCACTGGCACGAGGTTGGCGGTGATTGGGTTCTCTCATTCTGGGTGCTCCTTTTGCTTCCAGAGGACATAGTGATCAGCCCTGCTGCAGACCCAGCGTTAGTGTAGGTGGCACAGGGACGAGCTGATCCTGTCCCTGTTCATGTGTGCACATCGGCCTCCACCTTGCAGCTGGAACCTTCGCTCGAGAGGGAGGAGAATGGGAAAGGTGCCCCGATGCGCTGAGAAAAGCTGGGGCTGCCTCTCCTGGGGCAGGGTGGAAGGGCTCAGGGTGCAGCCCCCGGCCTGAGCTGAGCAGCCCATGGAAAACCATGGCTGTGGCACCAGGAGAAGGCCCCCGTCCCGAAGAGGGCCTGTGGGAAATCCCAGCCCAGACAGATGGACGGACAGACTGACCAGTTTGTGAAGGCTGTGCCATCGCTCCGCATCCGCTAGGTGTCCTCTTCTGTTTGCCGGGCCCTGGAAGCGCATCGTGAAATCTTTTAAGGGAAAAGAGTATGGAATTTCAGGAGGTTTTAGCATCTGTCCCACCTGCATCTCATGCTCCAGCAAGGCTGCGAGGTGCTGTGTTTTGCAGAACGGAAGGAGCTTGTGCTTCCGTGGCACGAGGGCTGTCCCTGGAGGTGCACAGCTCAGGACATCCCCCAGACGGATGGAGGAGGGACTGGGGGAAGCAAAGTGCAGCTGTCCCTCCCCAGCCTGGTGCCATCCTTGGAGGTTTAGGGCTCGTGCTGCCATCTCGTGTCCAATGGGCATCCTCTTCTTTCCGTTCCACTGAAATGCGATTCTCATACAGTAGTGTTGCTAGGACAGACATTCCTCGTGAAAGACAGACCCCCATCAGAATGGAGGGAGCCCAGGTGCATGGACTTCCTTCAACAAAGAGCACAAACCTAACTGGTTTGAACTGGGTGTGTAGTTAGTGATTTACAAAGGTGAAAGTACACCAGGAAGCTTGCATGGACATCCCTTCAGATTTGCTGTGAGCACAGCAGGCAGTGGTGCGTGTGTCGTGCTTGAGGCTCACGATTGCCACTCCAGTGCTCAGAGGAGGTGCTTACATTTTCTCTTGGGCTCATTTTGATGAGCCAACTCCTGTTTTGTCCAGATTATCTGGGAGTTTTCCCATGCTTTGGATGGTCTGTAGCTCCCTTCTTGGCCTTAGGTCATGTTTGTGACCAAAGGATATCCTGTTCCCCCTTCGTCACTGTCATGGGAATTATGCGTATTGCTCTCTGTCAGCTGGAGATGGAATATTGAGTAGGCATAGAAAGATGGCAGGGTGGATCAGAAACATATTTGTGCTTGATCTGTCTAAGAGAAAATCTTTGGGTACAGCTTTGAACTCATGAGGCACCGGAATGTCTACAGGGGAGAAGACATCCCTGTACCTGAACCAATGATTCCACATGGCAAGA
Organism: Tympanuchus pallidicinctus; assembly: GCF_026119805.1. NCBI lineage: Eukaryota > Metazoa > Chordata > Aves > Galliformes > Phasianidae > Tympanuchus > Tympanuchus pallidicinctus. Next base: position 226,695 of record NW_026294778.1, read on the forward strand.
AGCTTTACATATGCTGCTGATATGGGTTGATTTGTTTAGCACTGGGATTAGTACATTAGTTTAGGAACCAGTACGTTAGTTTAGCAAAAGGAATCTATAAGTGGTTGTTTTAAATATTTCCATTTCACATTCAGTGGGTGAAGAGTCTTGTTTTTCCTCAATCACTGGGAACATAATTGAATACTTTTATCTTCTGCCTCAGTGATTTTGCCTCACAAGAAGTACTTGAGTCACAATGGAAAAATTTGTCTTTTGACTCAAAACATCATGGACATTTTCCTTGGGTTCCACATACGTTGTTTTTAAAAAGTGTCTCACTATGGCCTAAAAACCAGTGGGAATCTTCCAAACTGGGGAAAAGTGAATGAAAGTGAGTCAAAGGTTTTAGTGATGAAGCTGATGGTGAAAAAACGAGAAGTAGCTGGGCACTCCACCACCTTTAATACCACTGAGCATGCCCAAAGGACATTTGTTCTTATCTGTCAGACCTTGCAAAAGAATGCATATGTATGCCAACGTACTGCATATGCATGTCTTCATTGTTCAAATGTCCAACCGGAACTTTGAGAGGGTGAGCCTGCTTATCAAGTCATGCGGAGAATCGCGGATTGCCACTTTCCAGCACCACCTTGGAGTTAGAGAGTTTTCTTCTCAGATTTTGGATGACAATTTTTGACGACTCTGGTAGGACACCGAGACTGAAATCTTGCGGACTGAAGGACCGGAGATCTCAGCGTGCCCACCGAGTGATTCTCAGGGAGCTCTGCCCCGATCTGGCCGCAGGTTTCCTGAAGTACGGTAAGGCATTCCTTTGATTGCCTCTGGTAAAGCGTGAGGAAGTCTGATTCACATTCAGAGAGCAAAAGTAAGGGAATTCCCCAGTAGGTACGTGAGCAGGGAGATGTCCTGAGCGTGCGGCAGGTTTCGTGTTTCTCGGAAGTAACAGTGCTTGAGAGAAAACGGATTCGAGTCCTGTTAGAGGGTGTACTTACGAGATTCAAGACCCCTCGGGCTCCACGTCTTACTGAAAGTAACATGGTGAGGGAGTACTTGAGAGATTCAAGACCCCCAGCAGAAACCGAAGCGCTTCATTTTGGGGGAATTACGCTGTGCTATGATTGCCGGCATTGTGATTTTGTATGCGAACTTGGGAATGCATTACTGCAACAGCACCAAGCCTTTTATTTTTTTTCTCCCTCCATGGTGTGTGTATGCGGTGGATATGCAGGCTGTGTTAAGCTTCGCTTTTTACTTTTGTATTTGCAGCAGCGTGTGCATGTGTGTATTGCAGTGCGTGTCTGGAATTCGCACATTCCAGACATGGAGAAACTGGTTGTGGAAACGGCAGAGAAAACCTGTTGAAAATAGTAATAATTGGTGGATTGGAGAAGTGATCAACGTTACTTATGGACACTGGGGTGTGTGGGAAAACAAAGGGAATTCCCATCTTGCTGGGGGATATTGGTTATGGATCTCCCTGGAGGAATCTCCCACGGTGCACAACCATGCTTTGAGAGAACGCTCTCCATCATCTAGCAAGATGAGGAGGGACAATTGTCCTGCATAAAATGTATTCAGATTAAAGTGCATTTTGACTGTTGTGACCAGTTGCAGTTTGCACCGGCCAAGATTGATGAGCACTGGAACAAGAAACTGCCGTGCCACCTCCCCCCACGAGGCTGGAATTTCGCTCAAGCAGCCTGGGGCAGAGACACTGCAAACCCCTATTGTAAAACGGTTTGTTCCTTGGGGGATGGGGATGAATACATTGGGAGCGAGAACCTCCTCATCTGCAGAGGCCTAGGAAACCCGATATCCCATTATTAGCTGTGGAACTTCCGGCGCTGGAGATGAGACAAATTTGGTAGACACTATTGGTTTTTATATTTACCAGGGGCACCGAAGCCCTTAACTGGTCGAGATTGGTTGGATAAATTGGAGGGAAAAATAAAATTTAAAATGGGTCTTTGATAGGCAGGAGAGGTGCTGGGAAGGTCAAAGGGAGCTGAGGCGGTTTGTAATGATCAAAGTTTGTTGTGGGAAGGGGGGGGAAGGGGAAGGAAAAAAAGAAAGTCTTGGAAAAGGCATAGACCAAGGAATGGAGAGGAGGAAACGTAGGAAACTGGGAAAGCAAAGGAAAGAAAAAAAGGATAGAGAAAGTATTGGCATCGACCATAGCTCAGGGAACGACAGGGATACAGATGGTTGGAAATATCAAAATAATTTTGTCAGGATGGCATCTCTGATAAAAGCAGATTTTATTTGCAGTTGCAATGGCAGGCATCCCGCAAGCAGGAACACCTCTAAAGGCACTTTTTGCACCTTGTTTCCCCCTTCATCCCCTCAAGGCACAATGACAGCTTTTTGCACCTTGTTTCCCCCTTTGCCCCCTCTCCTGTTTCCCCATTGGCTGGGTACTCAAGGTTTACATTTGTTAATTCGTGTGTTATCTGGTGTCAGTAGCCATCCTGTTGTTTCCAAGATGCCTCAGTGCTCTTCTTGTATTGATACGGTGATTTTGGGGTGCAGGGGAGGGGGGGATGCTAGGCCTTATTGATATCTCTTCTTCTTGGGCAGGCCATGATTTGTTGTCTGGTTTGATTAATCTCATGCAGAACATTCTTGTAACGTGTATGACAAGATATACATATATACACACCTATATACTGAGCACGCATTCCAGGGGAAGATTTGTCTAGAGGATAACAGATGCCAACTATCAGAGACCACCCCCAAGTATAGTAGAAAGACTCCCAAAAAGAACTATGGCAGCAGAGACCATGACATTAAAGATTCTTACCTAATTCTAATGCAGAAGCAACATTTGATTCCCACACAGAGGTATAAAAGAAATGCTGGAACCAAGAAGGGAGAATATAAGGGCAGAGATCTCAGTTCTGAAACCTGATCAACGTAGACAATGTTAGAGATTGGCAACAGAAGAAAAGTAGCAGCAGAGAATCCAGATCAGAGCTAGATCACTCAAAGGGCATAGATACAATTGCAATAAATATAGAATGAAGGAGACCAAGAGGTGAGACATCAGCCAAACTCCTGGTTACAATACAACTGGGGAATGAAGGCATAAAATGCTGCTCTCTGATAATAGGAGGCTGATCCCAAATGGGTGTTTCTAGAGCCAGGTGATGCCAAGAAGGGGAAGGAAGTAGAGTGAGCTGTGAGCAGTGGCTTCCATACACAGGTGTGTGAACAAACGACAATCTAGAATTGTAGACTGATCTCCAGATCACAGAATCAGCATAGATTCCTTCTCAGAACTCAGCAAAATGCATGTATTGCAGCCTCCTTGTTTCTGCAGGGGCTGGGATTAACAACTGAACTGAAGGAGCAGGCGCCAAAGTCACCTGTTTCAAACGCCAGGACCCCTGTGTGCTGACTGCAGAGCAAGTGACTGACATGCATTCTTTATCAGAGAAATAGGAACTGGCTTTGGCAATTTGGAGCACAGCATTTTGTTCAGTTTCTGTTGGTGATCTTAATGCTTTGTTGCTTGATGCATGAGTTGCACGTTCAGCTTTCCAGATCCCAGTTTAGTTCACATTTAGGTTTGTGCCCCCTTACTTACTGAGAAGACATTGTCAACAGTCCTTAAAGGCCAAATGAAGCTGGTATAGTTAATGCTAAAATCAGAGGATGATAATAGGGTGGCAAAGTCTTTAGTTACAGCAAATGAAAACAAGCCCAAATGCACCAGCCAAAGATACACAAGAAAGGAAAAGAGCTGCTTACCCCTGAAAGGCCCCTGATATGCAGGAATCTCCAACAAAAAACACCCTCACTTCCACTGCCAACCCTTAAATGAGGCCTCAGAAGAGGTGGATCCTGGCTCCACACCTTCTAGTCATGAAGTTCATTGCTTGCACCTGACCTCCTCTGGGTTTGTCCTGCCTTCCCACCAGGTGTTCAATCACTGTTTCAGGCCACGTCTTAGCATTTCCACTGCAGTGTGTTTATGTGGGTAATCATTATTAACTTACTGATACTATCTTTCTTTTGACAGGCCTTTGTTCTTCCTTCAGGCCTTACCGTCTGTCTGAGGGCTGGAGGGAGTGGGAGCGTGTTTTCCTTTTGTTGCTGGTGCTAGCTATGGAAGGGCTGAAATATTCTTCCTCACTGTTATCTTTTCTACAGACTGACACAGTTGAAGTTTCATCCGCTTTTGTTGTCTTACAGCCCCTAATCTCTTATTTCTCAGTTGTAATAGCTGTCAGGAGATGATTCATGTAAGGATTTGGGAGTTCAGTCTGTCATTTTCTAATCAGTTAGTGTCCCTAGTTGCTATAGTGCAGATTTTGCCAATTTATAATCGTTGGTTCCAACTACAAAATAAACTTTCAAGGGAGAAGCAGGAATATGTTGAATAATATAAGGTAGATATGCTGTGGGTGGTTTCACAGCGACTTGACAAGATTGGAACGGGTGCATTGTTGCTTGTCTGAGTCCTAGGTGGCTTTTATTCCCAGGCAATGCCCTGTAGATGGGCTGGGGAGGGCTGGGCTTCAAGAGGAACTGCTGCACTCCCTCAAACCTCCCCTGCTAATTTTCTTATCCCAGCAGGCTTTTCTAACGTCTGCTTTTCACCTGTGATCATCCCAGCCTGCAGTAGTGCAGAAAATGGCTGCAGTGGATCCATCTCAGGTAGGAGTGTGGGGAAACAGGCAGGAGAGGCTAAGGAACAAGCAGTGTCAATGCAGGGGGAGAGTGGGATGCCCTCCATCAGCTTTTGCGTGCTGGGGGCAGAGAAGCCGCTGGGACTGGAGTTTCTCTTCTCTGCCAGCTGCTTCCCTGGGCCGTGGCAGTTCCCAGCAAGGAGCCTCTTTGCTTGCAGGAGCCCGTGACCTTTGCAGAGGTGGCCGTGTATTTCAGCAGGGAGGAGTGGGCGCTGCTGGACCCTGCGCAGCGAGCGCTGTACCGGGACGTGATGCTGGAGACGTACGCGTGCGTGGCCTCGCTGGGTGAGGGCTTTGCTGCCTTTCGTCCTTGTTAGAGCTCCTTTGGCTGTGTAGAACGACACTGCAAGCAGGGCTTAGAATAATTGCAATGTAGTTACTTGTGGAGTAACGCGGCAGCACCAGAAACAAAATGTAGGTAAGTTTCTCATATGTTTCAGAAGGGATCGGTGTGCTCAGCACTGTGAGAAAAGACACAGAAGCCACTGCTGGCAAGCAGCCATCAGCTGGGAGGGGTTGGATCAGCTCCTGCAGACTGCCCCTGTGTTGCTGCAGTGCATGGTGGTACCAGCTCCACCAACCTGACAACTCCCTGGTTATTCATTTACCTTTTTACTCTTTTCCACTGTGTTCCTGTAAACCTTTTTGATGCCTTAGGTCTTTAGCAGTTTGTATGAAACTGGACAAAAAGCCCAAGGGTAATGTTAGAGAAATTCTCTCTGCATAATTTCTGAGATGTGAAATTCATGCTGGGACCAGAAGAAAGCCAGTGAGTGTGGGCCCAGTGTCATTCAGGCCCTTAATGTGGTTTCAGAAGTTGGGATGGACACACAGTATAGTTGTTGGACATGTTCATTCATCAGAATCACGAAAATGCTCTAATGTCCACTGTTTCTGTTATTCAATCGACATGTCCAGCCCCGAAACCTGCATTGATCTCCATGCTGGAAGGAGGGGAAGACCCCTGGATCCCAGATGTACATGGCTTGAAGGACATGGCAGAAGACCTCAGCCCAGGTGAGCCAGTGAGAGAGAGGAGGAGGTTGGGGCTGGCAAAAGCCATTTCTGACTGGGCAGTATTTTAGCACAATATATTATTTCTGTATCTCCTGTCATCCAACAGATGATGGGATCACAAACATAAAGGAGTATCTGCAGAGAAGTGGTGTGGCTGAAAGGCAGTGGAGTAGTGCCTCGTTGGGAAAAATCGGAAGGGATGTGCAAGGGGGCCTGGAGCAAGGAGAGCACTTCGAGAAGCAGCAGGGAAACCCTCCAGGAGAGATTGTGAGGAAACCCCTGGAGTGCAGCACAGATCAGAAGCAGCAGATGGAAGATGCAAGGAGCAAGGAAGTGTGCCAGGAGGAAAGGCAGCACCCGAATGCTGAATGTGGGACCAGCTTTAAAAGGAATTCCGACCTTGTTAACCACCATTGTGTCCGCTCGGTGAAGAGATTGTGCAAGAGCTCTGGGTGTGTGAAGAGCTTCAAAACAAGATCCAAATTCACTAATCATCAGTTCCTCCACACAGGAGAGAAACCCCTTAGGCGTTCTGAGCGTCCAAAGAGCGTCAAAAGCAACTCTGAATTGAAGTGGCACCAGTGCATCCACACAGGACACAGACCTTACAAGTGCCATAGATGTGGGAAAAGCTACAAACAAAGTTCCCACCTTGTTTCCCACCAACGCATCCATTCAGGTGACAGAACCTACAAGTGTTCCACATGTGGAAAGGGTTTCAAAAGCAGTTCGGAACAGAATCACCAGCACATCCACAAGAGAGAGAGACCCTTTAAGTGTCCAGAGTGTCCAAAGGGCTTCAGAAGCAGTTCCTACCTCATTGGCCCCCAGCGCATCCACAAAGGAGAGAGGCGATATAAGTGCACTGACTGTGGGAAGGGCTTCAGAAGCAGTTTCGACCTCATTGTCCACCAGCGCATCCACAATGGAGAGAGACCCTTTAAGTGTACTGAGTGTCCAAAGAGCTTCAGAAGCAGCTCCTACCTCATAGGCCACCAGCGCATCCACACAGGAGAGAGGCCATATAAGTGCACTGACTGCGGGAAGGGCTTTAGAAGCAGTTCCAACCTCACCCGCCACCAGCGCATCCACACAGGAGAGAGGCCATATAAGTGCACCGACTGTGGGAAGAGCTTTAAAAGCAGCTCCAACCTCACCCGCCACCTGGAGTGTGTCCACACAGAAGAGAGGCCCTTTAATTGTCCTGAGTGTCCAAATTGCTCCTAAAGCAATTCTGAATTGAAGTGCCACCAGTGCATCCATGCAGGATGTAAAACATACAAGTGCTCTGTATGTGGGAACAGCTGCCATTGATGTTCCCAATTTGATTCCCACCAGAACATGCATTCAGGACACAGAGCCTGCAAGTGTCCCATTTGTGTCAAGGACAGGCATGTTAGAAGCGAAGATGCACCAGCACATCCATAAAGGAGAGAGACCCTACAAGTGCTCAGCGTGGGAAGAACTTCCACAGCAGTTACAAGCTCATTTGTTACCAGTGCATCCAAACAGGAGTAAGACCCTTTAAATGCCCTGCGTGTGGGGAAGGGCTTTATAAGCAGTTCTAATCTCAACTCCCACAAGCACATCCACCAAGGAGACAGAATGTAGAAATGCCCCGAGTTTGGGAGTATCTTCAGCAGCAGTTCCTGCCTCGTTACATACCTACACATCCTCACAAGAGGCTAAGTTTGCAGTGCCACGAATGCGGGAGGAGCTTCAGCCAGACCCCAGCCTGATCAGCCACCTGTAGCTTTGTGTGGTTATGAGCCTTACAAATCCCTTGAGCAGAGGAAGAGCTTCACAGCTAACTCATCTTAAAAACACCTTGAAGCACATACTCCTTGCTCGGACAGGTGGAACTGGTTTAATGAGGTACAGCCAGCAGGGAGCACTCACTGTAAACATGATGTGGTCACAGAATCGTAGAATGGCCTGGATTGAAAAGGACTGTAAGGATCATCTAATTGCAACCCCCCTGCTGTGTGCAGGGTTGCCAACCAGCAGACCAGGCTGCCCAGAGCCAATCCAGCCTGGCCTAAAATGTTACCTAAAAAGCTGTGATTGGACAAGGAGTGTCTAAAGAGATACCAAAAAGACGCTCTGGGTTGTATTTTGGTTCACAGGGGAGAGGTTGCTGGTGAGCCAAGGGGAAGTTAGGTAGCCGACTAGTAAGTGTTTCCTATATCCCCTTTAGTCCCTCCATAACTGGGTTAATCTCTATTTTGCCATGAGCTTCCTATTTATTGATTTTGAGTGGTCCGAAAGATTAAAGCAACACATCCTACTAAGATCCTCACAACCGTGCCTCTTCGTTTAGTTAGTCCAGATCCCTTACCTCAATTCCTGTAACCTGTATGCTATTGGGAGAAAATAAAGATATTCTTGCTTGGACTGGCAAAATATCTTTGGAGGTATAAACAAGTTAAAGATCGTAACTATCCATGCCAGACAGACCCTCTTGACATGGTCACGAGACATCTAGCTTGTACACCTGGCATGGGTGTCAGCAAAAACCATTGACAAGCCCATATAAAGCCATATAAAGCCCATATAAAGCCATATAAAGCCCATATAAGCCCATATAAAGACCATTGACAAGCCCATATAAAGCCCATATAAGCCCATATAAAGACCATTGACAAGCCCCGCCAACACTGAGGTGGCTTTGTGGAGGTGAGTGGCAAGGAGCCATGTGTGCATGTATGACAAAGGAGCAGGCAGCGGATTGCCAAATGACAGAAGAACCCCTCAACTGTACACGGAACCCGCTTTACATTCCCCTGAATGAGAGCAGACAGAGGAGACGACCTGCGCAGAAGGAGGTGAGCGCCAACGTCGAGCTCCATCTCGCGCAGGAATGGTTCCACGGCAAGCTGGGGGCAGGGCACGGTGGGCAGCACATCGCTGAGTGGCTGATGACAGAGTACTGTGCTAAGATGGAGGCCCCTGATGGCTCCTTCCTGGTCAGGGAAAGTGAGACTTATGCTAGGGACTACGTTCTGTCCTTCTGGCACGTGGGAAGGTGCAGCATTGCCGCATACATTGGCGACAGGACGCTACCAGTCAGAAGTTTTTTGTGACTGACACCCAAGTATTTGACAGCCTGTATGACCTCATCACCTACTATTGGGAGACGCCGCTGAGGTCCCACGGACTTGAGATAAGGCTGACTGATCCGGTGCATCGGTCCAGCACTCACATCAACACAGATGCGGTGCCGCAGGACGGCACCAGAGGGACAAGTTCAGATCCAGTGCCATCTACGTCAGGGCTGGAGGGAAGAACTGCCCAGCATGACAGAGTTACATTTAATAAGGCGCTTAACCAAGTGCTCGTTGTTCAAGTTCATCGCCCACAATAAAAGTTTTTGTTCTGCACTAACAACTGAGTCCGTGTCTAATTGCCGCAGTTAAACCTTCCTCTTATTTCTCTTCCTCAACCTCTATGAGGACCTTTGGGCAGGATTTCAAAAGGGCGTAGAGGGGCTTTACCAGTATTCCATAGCTGTAGGCTGCACCACTTCGTCATCCCTAGGAAAGTCTGGAGCTCCTTCCAGAGTCCCCTTGCCGTTTCCTGGGGCTCAGGAATCCCAAAGTGATTCTGTAACGCAAATGGGTAACTTGCGACTGTGACATTTGGGCTTTCTGTGGAGAAAGTTTAGTAAGCTAATTGTCCATGTTATGCATTACCTCCATTGTTTTGGTAGCTTTCAGGTCATCCATGTCTTCAGATTTGGGGGGTACTGTTTAATCCAAACCAGCTGAGCTACTCCTAAGACCGGGATAAGAGCTCTCAAAGTATCCTGTATTATACCTTACCAATGGGTTATTTACCCTTTTAATCCTTCTTGGACTTTGATACTGGCTCCAAATAGTTCTCACTATGCCTGGTGGGAGTTTGAGCTCTCCCATCTCCGCCCAGCCACCAGAAACCTTTATCCGAATGACACCTACTCATTATATTACTTCCACTATGATATTCATGCCCACTAATGAGAGCGTTATTACTTTCTTAATAGAGGCCATTGTTAAGTATAGACATGTAAGGTTGATATAAAGAGAAGGGAGAAGAGTGACAATCACACATTTAACAATAACAAATAAATATAACACAGAACATAGTACTATTATAAACAAAATACAAAATGTAACAGCATATAACATCAACTTGCCACAGATACAGCCCTGAAATAAAGCAAATTAGTAACCAATTAATCTTTTCTTTATGAGTTTCACTTTTAACGATGCACTGTCCTTGACAGACCAAGTAGTTCCTCAGCATCTTGGAATAACCCAACAATTGCGACATCTGGGCGCTTCCGCCTACGGCCCGAGCCGCTCGGAGCAGGGTAGACGTTGCCGGCGCGCCGTGCGGTGCCGTGCCGAGCCGCACTGCCCAGCAGCCGCCTCTCCACGGCGCCGCGGACCGGCCGAGCCGCTCGGAGTCGGGCAGACGGCGCGCAGTCCGGCCGCAGCCGCTGAGCATCCGGGCGGATCGGCGCTCGCCGGGGCCGGGCCGCCCTTCCGTCGTACCCGAGCCGCCGCCGCCGCCGCCGATTCGGAGTGACCGAGTCGGTCGGTGCCGGGCGGACCCGGCCCGTTCCGGGCGTACTCCAGCTCCGCGTCTCAGCGGCAGGCGCGGCTGACCGAGCCGGCTGCGAAGGGCGTCTGGCCGCGGTAGGCGCGGTACAGTGAGAGGGGTGTGAGCAGGGTGGAAAAAAACGGGAAAAATATGTCGGGTGCAGCAGGCAGATGAACGAAGGAAATAAATAAGCGAAGAAACGGAAAAACACTCGAAAGCGCGTTAGAAAAACGTATAAAAATGAAGAAGTTCTTAAAAAACCGAAAATGAAAAAGCAGGGAGCAGGGAAAAAAGAAGGAAAAGAAGGAGAAAGACTAACGTTGAAAAAACTAGGGAAAAAAAAAATTAATCGAGACGAAATCACGCGTGCTCGGTGGGGAAGGGGGGGGAAGGTAGGAACAGGGGCCGCGGGTGGGGGGGGTTGTCTCGGACGGGCAGCCGCCAGCTCTGCCCGCCACCGCGTGGCGACCACCCGCGCCAGCAAGCGAGCGAGCGAGCGGACGGGTAGGTGGAAACCTATCGTGATGAAACGGACAAAGGAGCAGGAAAAATGAAAAGAGAGAGGGAATTCAAAAAAAGGAAAAAAAAAAAAAAAGGAGAGAGAGAGAGAGAGAGCCGCTCGGAGTCGAGCAGACGGCGGGCAGTCCGGCCGCAGCCGCGGAGCGACCGGGCGGGTCGGCGCTCGCCTGGGCCGGGCCGCCCTTCCGTCGTACCCTAGCCGCCGCCGCCGCCGCCTCGGAGCGACCGAGTCGGTCGGTCGGTGCCGGGCGGACCCGGCCCGTTCCGGGCGTACTCCCGCTCTGCGGCTCCGTGCTCGCTGCCGTTTCGGCTGGGCAGCGGCGGCACCGTCTACCCCGTTCCGACCGGCTCGCTCGCTCGCCTCGAGCCTTTCCCGAGCCCGCTCCGCGCGGAGCGCGGCTCACCGAGCCGAAAAGGGCACCAAAAAACCCAAGTCGCTCCGCGCGCCTCTCTCGGTCGGCGAGAGAGAGGGAGAAAGGGAGAAGGGCGCGGAGCGCGGCGCGGGGGGGCGGCGCGCGGGGCGCGGCGCGGCGCCGCGCCTCGTCCCGCTCCCCCGCCGCGCCGGTCCGCCGCCGGTCCGCCCGCCGGTCCGCGGGTCCGGTCCGCCCGGCGGCCTCGCCGCCGCGCGTGGCGCGTGGCGCGGGCGCGCGCCTCCCGCGGGCCTCGCCAGAGCCGCCGCGCTCCGGGCCGTCCCGCGCCCGAGTCGCGCTCCGACCGCGGGGTCGGGGTCGGGCCGGGTCGGCGCCGAGGCGTGCGGGGAGGCGGAAGGACGGTGCCCCCGTTCCCGTCGCTCGGCCGGAAGCCCGCCGCCGGCCCTCGCCGCGGCCGCCTCCGCCGGCTTGCCCCCGGGTCCGCTCGGAGGGAAGCCGCGCGGACGGCCGCGAGCGCGGGAGGCCGCGGGCCGAAGGCTCGGGCGCGGGGCGCGGGAAGCCGGCCGCTTCCGCCGGCCCCTCTCCCCCCGTGCCCCCCCTCGCCCTTCGGCCGCATCCTCGCGGCTCGGGGCGGGGTCGGGTCCGCGGGCGTCCGCGGAGCCGGGCCGGCTCCCGGCGAGCGCCGGCGATGGGGGGGGCGCGACGCGCGCGCGCGCGCGCGGTCTGCGCGCGAGGCTCTCCGGGCGGCTTCGGTCCCCGCGCGGGCGGGGGCGGTCCGAGCCGCGCGTCTCCTCCCGGGCGCAGCTGCCGCCCGGCGCCGGGTTACAGAGGGAAACCCCGGGCCCCGGGAGGAGGGCGAGGTGGTGGCGGCGGACGACGGGCGCGCCCCCGCGGGCGGACGCTCCCCCGAGGGGCGCCGGGGCCGGCTGGCGGGTGCCGGGTCTCCCCTCGGCGTTCCGCCCCGCCCGAAGGCCGCTCCGGGCGGCCGGCCGGGCGGGCGGGGGAGGCACCACCGCGGGGCCTTCGGGTCGTTTCCCTCACCCCAGGGCCAGGTACCTAGCGTCCGCGCCTCCGCGCGTCCGGGGGAAAGGGAGTCGCGGGGCGGTCCCGCTCTCCCCTCCCTCGGCCGCGGAGCCGGGCGGGGGTTTAAAGACTCGGGCGGCCCGCGGCGCGGCCCGCGGGCGGCCGGGGGTGGCCGGGGGCGGTCCGGCCGCGCCGCCCGGCGGGACGGCGGGAAGGCACGGAGGGAAGGGAAGGGGGACGCTCGTTGCGGGGCGCGGCGGCGCGCCCCGGTCCCCCGCCGCCGCTCCGTCTCTTCCCCGCCGATCCCGACGGCGGCGTCGGCCTCCGCCGCCGCGCTCCCGCGCCTCCGCGGGTCGGGTCCGGGCCGGAGGGGGGGTCATCCCGTCCCCCCCCTCCGCGGCCTCGGTCTCGGGCGGAGAGGCCGGGCTCCGGGCGGCCTCGCCCGCGTTCGGAGCGGGCCGAGACGCGCGTCTCGGCCCGGCGCCCGCCGCGCCACGCGGCGGCGCGTTCCGCGGCCACGCCGCCGCGCGCGGCCGGCCGGCGAGACGGCCGAGCCCTGCCGGTCCTCGCCCGCGCCTTCCGCGGCGCCGGCGGCCCCGCTCCGCCGGTCCGCCCTTCGTGCGGCGCGTCCGCGGCCTCGGCCTCCCGTCCTCCGTCGGGGCCTCGCCGCCGTTTCGCCCCGCCTGCCGTCGCTCGCCGCGTCCTCTCCTCCGCCGCCGCTGCCGCCGCCTCCCACCGCGCCTCCGCCCTCGGCCTCGCCGGCCGCGCCGGGCGAGCGGGCGGGAGGTCCGGCGCGGGGCGTCCCGCAACCGGTCTCCGCGCGGAGGCGCGGGGAGCGGGCGCCGCTCCCAGATCCGTCCCCGTCCCTCCCGCCGCCGGGCGCGCGTCCGCCGCGGGCGCGCCGCCAGGGCGAGCGAGAGGAGGAGGCGGCGGAGGGCGAGGGGCGGGAGAGGAAGGCGAGAGGCGGCCGGGGCGTCGCGGCGCGCGCGGCGCCCGCGGCGCGAGGATGGGGGCCGAGGTGTCGGCGGGCGCGCCGTCGGGCGGGCCGTGTCGGGCGCGGGGTCCGGCGGCGTCGCCGGCGCGGGCCGGGGCGAAGCCCGG